>NC_058412.1:64375458-64447901 GCF_002201575.2 Neomonachus schauinslandi
AGAAAGAAAGAAAGAAAGAAAGAAAGAAAGAAAGAAAGAAAGAAAGAAAGAAAGAAAGAAAGAAAGAAAGAAGAAAGGAAGGAAGGTGGGGAGAGGGAAGGGAAGGGAAGGAGAGGGGAAGGGAAGGGAGGGGAAGGGAAGGAGAGGGGAAGGGAGGGGAGGGAAGGGAAGGGAAGGCGCTAGGAATAAAGTAGCTCCTTCTCACAGCAAACATGAATCCCTGACCTCTTTTTTTTCTACTTTACTCCATTTATGAGATTAAATTAGTATGGTTGCAGAAGATATAAGATTGTAAATTCACCCAGATGAAGAAATAGCAACTTGAATTTAACCGCTGCCTTTGCTTTAACCACAGGAGTTCAAAGGACAGTGCCATCAAGTAATATTCACAAAGCATGCACAGTGCTCCCCACAGAACTCGTAAAGATGTGGCTATTTTACTCTAAGGGTTCAGTCTGGAAACAAAAAGATATATTTTGAAGATTCTGAACTCTTAAAAAAAATCCATGCATTATTAAGGGTGGACAGTCTATTTTATAGATGGAGAAACAGAGAAAAAGAATTGATTCCATGGTCCTAGATCACCTGGGCAGTGACAGATGCAAAATCACTTCAGTCTCTTCCTCCTATTTCAGTGTGTTCTCTCATCACTGGGCAGTGGTGGATTATTCCAAAGTAGTTATGAATTATTCCTTAAACCTAAAGCACAAAGTTTAAATGGTAATCTAAAGCATTTAAGGTACAGAAAATGTTTGCCCATGAAAACACACTCAATGTCCATGTCGTGGTAAGTTATCAAATTATGAAGAGAACATTGCAGAGATTAAAATGTTGCATAAGAGAGAAAGCAGCATGAGTCAGGGGTTTGGGAAATATGAGTCAGAATGACAGGAAGGAGCCAAAAACATAGAGAATGCGGGCCTAAGCAGGGACTTAATGGACACCACAGAGATGTGGACACAGTTGCCTCCATTAACTTTTGAGAGGAAACCAAGTATGCAGTCCCATAGACTGGGGGTCCGCATGATAAAGAGGCTAGGAGTAAGAGCCGAGCAAAGATCAGACTGCATTATTTGAAGCAATAATGGTGCCAAAGTCAGCAAGAAAGGGACCTACAACAGTATAAATCACTAGGAGGGAGAGTGTGGGCACATTTTTGAAAAATGAGGGAATCACCAAATACTGCCCTTAGCTATTCTTGATGCATTAGAATGATGAAATGTGAGTTGATTTACGTGTTGTGATATTTTAGGAAGCACACTCTATTATTTTGTTCTCTGGCTATGTTTACATTAGGCTGTGTCTACATAGTTCAGAGCTGCTCCCCGTGATGTCCAATTCAAATTCCAATCCCACTTTGAGGCCCTGAATTTTTGCTTAGGATTTGCGCTACCACTTTATGAGCCCCTTCAAGCAGGCACCGCAGCCCCTCCAGCCATGCTGACTCCAACTGCCTTGCAGACCACTTGTTTCATTGGAGGTTTTCTAATGCGAGCCTGCCTCCTGCCTAGAAATAGCCTCCTCACCTTCTTCAAAATGCAGCTCAAAACTCCCCTGGCCCAGCAAACCTTCTACAGCCACCCACCTCCGATGCTGCCTTATGCCTCCTAGTTTCTGCACTTCTCAACAACTTTGCTTTCCTACAGTTTCCGTGTGCTGGCATCTTGCTGGTTTTGCTGTTTCTCACATCTTGCCTGTCACCCTTCCAGTGATTAGTTCCATAAGATAAAACACTGATCCTACGTCCTTCAAACTCTAGGCATCGGTTCCAGCAAACGATTATCATTCATTCATCCATTTATTGAACAAACAGAAACCCACGATGTTTCATGCACTCTGCTAGGCATTAGGAATACAGAAAAAAGTAAGATGTAGATCCCATCCTCAAAGAGTTTGGGGCCAGGGCCCAGGGAATGTGTTAACTGATTGCTTAAGAACTGTGAGCTTCACTGTCAAGGATAAATTATAGATAGTTTAAAAGCAAAACAAAAACTCCTCTCCCAGAGTACTTTTTCCTAGATTACCAAGAAAATCATGGCTGACCTGAGTTGTTTCCCTTATGAATAAAGCAGTGCTTTTGCCATTTGAGATACTTCCACCACAGAGGCCTTTCATAAATGAAAAGTCTGGGAAACCAGGTCTTCTGATATACCAGCATAGGCATGGATATTCTTTGAGTCTCTGACATAGATGTATGTTTTAGTGACTTACCACGTTAACTTTCTGATGTTTAAGACAAATAGAAATGCATACAAGTAGAAAAGGAAAGCGTAGAGGCAGCTGGCTGGCTCAGTCAGTAGGGCGAGCGACTCTTGATCTCAGGGTTGTGGGTTTGAGCCCCCCATGCTGGGTGTAGAGATTACTTAAAAAATAAAACCTTTAGAAAAAAGTGTAAGAGACTTTAACAATGCATAACAATTCTTACATGACTTTCTCATATGACATATGCTTTGTGAGTAAATAATAACAGGGTCTCAAAGTACAACTTTTAAAATAATAAAATTGTGTTATTTAAATAATGGTATGAATTGACAGTATAATCGAAGATAGTTCAAAGAGATCCTATCTGTCTATGTGTTCTTCAGCATTAGATAAACTGCTAAGAGCAAAGGAGAGGATAAATCGTCTCAGCTTGAGTTGGAGAAGCTGTAAATGAAAATGTAGTCAGTTCATTTCCTAGCAGATCCAGCTCTAGGTATATGACAGAGCACGCATTCAACTCCTTCAGAATAATTTCTTGAAGGGGATTTCATGAAGTTGTGTTTTACTGAATTTCAGGAAGTTTCCCATCTGAAAGAATTAAAAATTGAAGTGAGTCCAAGTATGTACACAGTGTGTTAAAAATATCACCAGTGTTAGGTGCGGTGAGTCCTATTGCAGTTTTGTTTGTTTGTTTATTTGTTTGTTTGTTTTGATAGAGAAAGGAAAAGAATACAGTGGCATGGGGGCAGTGGTATTTTTTTATTATTAAATTATTTTAACTCACCTAATATTTTTACTCAATAATCTTTCTCAGAGGGTCAGCGGACCTGGTTCTTAAGAAGGGGTAGGTCCAGGTAGCACAATTTTTACATTTAAAACCTATTTAATGATATATTAAGTCCACTAGAAATATTGGCCTACTTATCAAAGAGCCTTAGAAGTGAACAAGAAAGTAGGAAGGAAATTGTAGGGCATTGGGAATGCGATGGGGTGGAGGCGGTTTGCAGAGAGGTCTCAGAAAGAAAAGCCGCAGTCACTGGTGAGGCCTCCCTCAGAACATGCAGCAGCCGGCCCCAGTCCTTGATCTTCTGCCCGCATGTACTGAGGAAACTTGCCACATCTGAGTCTCACATTTCGGTATCTCTCAGGGCTGTTATCACTGCAAATGTTGGCAGATGCTCTTGACATAAAACAATAGGAATTCTGCTGTCATTTCTGCATTAGCGAGTCATAAAGCTCTGAAAGAAACCCCAGTAGAAATGTTTTCATCAAGTGCATATGAGAATATAATAAAAGACACAAAAAAGAGCAGATAATTTCAAAGCAAGACTGTGGCACCTCTGCATAGTACCTTAAAAGGACAGAGTTGAAATCACTGATTTGAAAATAATGATGATGACAATGGATGTCAAAACAAAAATAAAAAACAATAACGCAAAAAGTTCACCACAACTTTAAAACCAGGTTCAAAGAATTATGTTAAGTAGATGCTTTTATAGGGTATTAACCAATAAATGGCCATACATCCCTCGAGTATTTCTCATCTCCCCTTCTTCTTTCTTTTGGAAAAAATCTCTGTTATCGTTCAAAGCCGATATCTGAGGACAACTCTCTTACAACAGGAACCTCCTACATTCTTATATTGGTAGAGTGAGTGCATTAGCTTTCCCTGGAAATAGAGAGAGTTGAAAGGCAACACAGCAGGAACCACTCTCTGAGCGTCTTTAGGAGAAGGCAGGAATTGAGGAATACATTCTAATTACTGATGGCTCATCGTTTGTATTGAATTTTAGCCCACTGTTTGTTCCAAAGCACCACCCTGGGTTTACCACAGTGATGATCTAAGGCTCTCAGTTTCTGTGCAAAATTGGTCATCTAGGAATTCCAAGTTTGATAAAATTTTTTAACAAAGCTTAGACTCTTCAGTTGTTGAAGAATGCCAAAATCACATAATCTTCTTAACTCACCTATTTAACTTCATAATGGGAGAGAGTTAATTGAATGCGAAGGTGATGTTGAAAAGGCAAAATTAAATTTCACTTATAAATTACTGTAATATGAATGCACACGCACAAATTCACATCACACTTTGATCCCAAAGAAATTCATTATAACAGATTCATTATATTATGAGCATTTTTTACTTTTCTGAAACTATAATCTACCTACTCCTTAGGGCACATTTAGTAAATTATAGAACTGCTTTGGGGAAATACCTTTTTTAAACTGAAATGAAATGCTTTGGGAAAATAGGTATTTTAAACTACACCAGTTTTATCTCTCCTAGAGGAATATGAACAAGTTGAATCCTTTGCATTTTGAAATTTGCAATGAAAGAGGTTTTTTTTTAAGATTTTATTTATTTATTTGAGTGAGAAAGAGAGCACGAGCAGGGGGGTGGAGGGGCAGAGGGAGAGGGAGAAGCAGGCTCCCAGCTAAGGGAGCCCAATATAGCTGTATCCCAGGACCCGGGGATCATGACCTGAGCTGAAGGCAGATGCTTAACTGACTGAGCCACCCAGGGGCCCCAAAAAGGGTTTTTTTAAAAAGATTTACTTATTTGAGAAAGAGAGAGGGCATGCTGGGGGGAGGGGCAAAGGGAGAGAGCAAGAGAATCTCAAGCAGACTCCACACTGAACGTGGAGCCTGACACAGGGCTCCATCCCACGACCCTGATATTATGACATGAGCCCAAATCAAGAGTCAGATGCTCAACCAACTGAGCCACACAGGCATCACTGCAATTAAAGTTAAAAAAAAAAAAGGCAACAGGAAATGTACAGTATTAAAGTTTGATTTATATCTGGTTACTGAACAGATCTTTAGAGACTTGTCAACATAAATGATCTCAAATACAATATGTTGGGTAGAAGTATTATACAATTTATTTACACTAAAACACACAAAACAGCACTGTATATTCTAACAGATGCACTGTTTAGTCTAATGGATGGATGTATAATAAAAGTATAAAACCATTTCAGGGAAAGATTCACACCTACCAGCATAGTGGTAGGTGGGTGGGTAAAGAGATGAGAATACAGTAAGGCTTTAGCTATGTCTCAAATGTTTCATTTCTGGAAATAAAGTGAGCCGAGACAAGCATCGGTTAATGTTAGCATGTGTTAAATCTGAGTGGTACACACCGGCACCTATGAAATTATTTTCTGAACGCTTGAAATCATTTATCATTTTAAACATTTCTAATATAATAATATTACAGAGTATTGTTTTAAGAATAAAGTAAAAAACTTTATTTCTTAAAAAAAAGTATGATGACAATTCAACATAGGGAATGTAGTTCATGGTACTGCAATAGTATCATTGTATGGTGACAGATGGTAGCTAGACTTGCGGTGAGTATAACATAACGTATAGAGTTGTTGAACCACTATGTTGTACATCTGAATGTCACTTAGGTGTCAACTATACTTCTTCGGGTTTTTTTTAAATGGAGGAAATAGTAACATCTGCACAACCAACTCAAACTCTGTGCTGGATGTCTTTACCAGACATAGACGAGTGCACTGCAGGGACTCACAACTGTAGAGCCGACCAAGTGTGCATCAATTTACGAGGCTCCTTCGCCTGTCAGTGCCCTCCAGGGTATCAGAAGCGAGGAGAGCAGTGTGTAGGTAAGTACAGCAGAGCAGTGAGCAAAATCCTGGTCCTAAACCTCTTACTTGTTTAAACCTCAGTCATTCAAAACAAAGCACTCATATTTATTTGGGGAATGATAGCTAACAACTGCTTATTCTTTCATTGACTCCCGATCCATTTTCCACATTAACAAGAAAGAGCTAACCTTAAAGGGTGAGCATATTCTGGATATCAAAGTGTTGGCTACATGTTAGACTAAGCAAAAGCAAAAATTTGGAGTATGAATGGGACCACAAAAGCAACCAAGAAAATAATTTTAAATTAGCTATTTGGGGGCCATAGCACCGAAACATTGATGAGGTGACCTTCATTCACTGGTTCATAAAATAGCATAGCTTATAGGACACATGGTGAGGTTCAAATCCCAGCTCTACCCCTAATTCACTTTGAGGCTTTAGACAAATGACTTACATACTCAGGAGCTCATATATGGGAGTGATTAGAGCTGCGACAAGTCCTGGGTGGAATAGCTGTGTGCTATCATTCTGTGATGAGTTAAGAGACATGTACTAAACATTCGTTATGTTGCACATTGGTGCAGTGCTGGGAATGCAAAGCCAAGTACAGCATGTGCCTCTACTTGAGAGCTCTACTTAAGCTACCTGAGGGCAGGAGCCAGGTCTGGTTTGTGTCACTGCTATCTCCCCAGACCTGAAAAGTGCCTGCAAAGTAGATGCTCTGTGCATTGTTTTTTATAATGACTAGAAGTATACAGTATGAGGATACTGACTGGCAAATGAGAAGTAAACAGTAAAAGTAAATGTGTTCTGGGTTCAGCCATGAGGTCCAGCACTAGGAGTAAAACTTTGTTACTGACTCCCTATGTCAAATGTGTTCATATGATATTGATAGTGATTTACATACCACCTTTTAACACACATCAGTGAAGAGTCCTTGTTTCCTCTTTGGAACAGAGGATAAGAATGTGGGGACAGGAAGCTAGCATTAATTTTCACCTGAGAATGTCCACTGTTGATGTCAGGATGTCAATACTGAGCTCCTCAAGGGCCCTGGCCCAGTCCTGCCCACCACGGGGCTGTGCCCAGGTTTTGGGGTGAGTGCCCAGCCTCTGAGGAAGGCCCAGGCTTTGTGTGACTGAAGCTGTGATGTAGGAGAAGATTGTATGGAAAACTCCACAGGCACCAAAGTTTTGCCTGATGGATTAGTCAGGAAAATAAACAATTGAGGGTATAAAAGGTACAGAAAAAGAACTAACTCAACCTACTATGGGAAAAATTAAAGGGAATAAAATGTATGATTACAGCCCTATATGATATGGCAGGAGGAAACGTTCTTAAATTCAGATCTAATCATGTGGCTTCCCTGCTGTTCCCCTCACCCACAGAACCAACTCCACATTCGTCAACAGAGCATATAAGGTCTTCTTCCATCAGATCCTTGCCCAGCTCTTTTGTATCAACACCCTTCTCTCCCCAAAATATTATACTTCAGCCTTGTTCACTAGTTACATTTCCCCACATACATCACACAGTGTCACACTTTAGTGCCTCTACATAAGCTCTTTCAGCACCAGGAACATGCAGCCCTGGCAAACTCCTATTCAATTTCCAAATCCCAGCTCAGGGTCACTTCATCTGGGAAGTCTTCCATGATTTACCTAGACATGATTAGTTACTCCCTCCTCTATGTCACTACTTCTCAAACCTTGATGAGTCTTTTTTTTTTTTGTAAATTTCTAGTCTGTTGCAGACTGATACTACTATAAAGTACAATAAAAAAATGTTGTGGTAACACAAATTGCTATTCCTAAACACATATTCTCAATTTTTCTCAATTTCTGTACTTATTTGTTGCAGACTGGTCCAAATAGTCCATGGACTAACAGTGGTCAGCAGGTCACACCTTGAGTAGAATGGGCTCTTTCTGTCCCTTGTACAGCTTTCTACTGTTGATCTTACCATTCCATGCAATAATATGTTTTCATGCCTTTCTTCCATGCTAGACAGGGTATACTGTATATATTTATGATCATTATAAAACTGTAGTGCCAAACACAATGCTTGCAAATAACAATGATTCAATGGATGTTCACTGGTTAAGAAGACATGCATCATTTATTCATCAAGTATTTACTGAGGGCTGACCATGTACCAGATACTGTTCTAAGTGCTGGGCCTTCATGGTGAACAAACACATTTTACAGAATCACGTCCCTCATGGAGCTATTAGAAGGGACCATTTATACAAATTCACTGTCAATACTGGCACCTGGCTATAATATGGTGTACTAGGAAGAACTATGCTAAAATTGCTCTTAATTAGTATAAAGTCTACACTCATTCAACTAATGTTTATCAAGCACCTACTATGCCAGACCCTGTTCCAGGTATTAAGCACAAAGCAGTGAACAGACAAAAAATATTCTACCTTCACCTGAAGAGGAAACAAGTCTTATTTGCCATGCATTATAGTGAGGGAGATAGATAAGAAGCAAATAAACACATAACACAATGTGAAGGAGTGTCAATGGCTACAAAGAAATATAAAGCAGAAAAAAGGACAGATGGGAAAGAAGAAGCCATTTTATATAGGTGAACAGAATGGCCTCCCTGAGGTGACATTTGAGCAGACACCTCAATAAATGAGGTGGAAAGCCATGTCAATGTCATTACCTTTTACTTCAATATTCAAGTGAAATCAAATCTATTTTGCAGCCTATTAATAATAGCTGCCATTTATTTTTACCTGTTTTTTTTTGCAAGGAAGTTTGCCTATATAATTTCATGTTATCCTCCCAACAAGTCCACCACATTGTTGTATTATCACTTACAGAAGAGGAAATGAAGCTCTAAGAGGTTAAGACCATGCTAGTAAGTGCCAGAACAAAGATTCATCTCAGGTTATCCTGAGGCCACTTGAGCATACTGCCTCCCACAGTTTTAGTCAGAAGAACTCAGCATAAAGTATTGTTTTCTTTTCGTTTTTTACCATAAGGTAGTGTCACTACAGTCTTACATTTACATGCATAATTATTATTTTAAATTACACACTCCATGTTAGAGTTGTCACAAAGTGTAGAGTTAATGAAATTTTATTATGCTTCTAAGATGTTAATTAATCCTACCCCGCAAGTTCTCAACTGACCATTTTATTGTTGGAAATATTTATCTGAGAAGAACACAGCCTGGAACACTTCATCAGAGTGTCAGAGGGCACTCTCAAGAGGTAATTTGTTTAGCATCCTACTCCTTCCACAGTGTTCTTTCATTTGGTTCTCACAGAAACTTCATAAGATACACATAGCAAGCATTACTATCCACATTTTACAAAAGAAAAAACCAAGATGCCAAACATTTATGTGACTTGGCCAACGTCATCAGCCGAGCGGCAGACCACGCCTCCTTTCTCTTAGTTTTATGTTACATCAGTCGATTCTTCCATAGCCCTTTTTTACTTCTGTCATTACAGATAATCTTTTAGATCCCCAAACTGACATATATATTCTCATATATATGTGAAATAGTCTTCATTGCTTTTAGGTCTTTAAATCTCAACCCACTCAACCAGCCTTGTGGAGTCTTTATTTTTAACATCTCACTCAACTGCAGAATGCAAACCAAAGTATATTTTTTAAAAAATAAACCCTAATTCAAAAAGAGAGAGAGAATTACTTTTAAAATGAGATTTTTCTCCAGCTAGGTTTTCTAGATAATGTTCTGCTGAGAACTAAAGAGCTAACAGCTATGGATAGTCAATAACCTGGTTCTCTTTGTGTGCCTGATAACCCAGACATAGATGAATGCACAATCCCTCCATATTGCCACCAAAGATGCGTGAATACACCGGGATCATTTTATTGCCAGTGCAGTCCTGGGTTTCAGTTGGCCGCAAACAACTATACCTGTGTAGGTAAGATTTGGGGAAACTGCCATACTGACGGATTTCTGTCTTCAAAACAAACATCAGGGCATGTTGCAGTATTTCCAGTTTTCTGTGCTCTTGAGTGAACTGGCATTATCTTCCCTGCATAAAGCTGAAAAGACAATAACTAATCTGTTTCTTAAAACACATCAAGATGTGAATGGAAAACTTTGTTAACCTTGGTCTTACTTCTTCTCTGTGGGTGTATCAAACGATATAAAAAACTACAGATCAATTGATATACACACACCAATTAGTCAACAGTGTGTGATATAAATGCTGAAGGTGCCAATGGGTTACTGTAAGTTCAAGTACATAAATTTCCACTGAAAGTGCATCTGATTTTTACATGCTTCTTCTCCCCTTTCAGAATGCAGTGTCACGGCACACAATCTTAAGATTGGCATGACATGGAAAGAATCTAGTGCAGGAAAAATGCCTTTTCACAATATTTTCAGTGCCTTAGAGCATTGCAAAACTCTGTATGGGTCTCAAAGGCTTATGTTATAATTGTAATGGAATTTAACAGAACCCATTTAAAAAGTAATAAATAGCACAGATAAATCTTCACCACAGCATGCTGAGAGACCATATCAGTATGAATGTCTTATATCAATTATTTATGGACTTGGCACTTTGCATCTGAACAACAATAAAAGAACATAGATACTGGAATGTATATTTATTAGAATCATTAAATTCCTTTGGAAAAATTCATCAAACACAAAACTGTCATTCCCAGAAAGAAATATTATGGTATTTCTAAAAGAAGTGCATGACAGACGTTTGAAGTTATTCCAACAAATATGAAACCTGAATGGATGTTCTCCAGTGAGCTTCTGCAGGGCAAAGAATCCAATCCGGGAATCATTCACTTATCATTAGATAGCATAGGTACAAAAGAGCAAGGATATGTTTTAAGACATAGATATATAAATATAATGTTTCCTCTCAGATATAAATGAATGTGACGCTAGCAATCAATGTGCTCAGCAATGCTACAATATTCTCGGTTCATTCATCTGTCAGTGCAATCAAGGATATGAGCTGAGCAGTGACCGGCTCAACTGTGAAGGTAAAATATTTTCCAATAATTTGTAATAACAGTTCAGTCTGAATAATTGCTGTTGCTTTATCCAATTATGTCTGTTTATGAAAACAAATTTTTAACCATGGGAATTCTATTTTAAAATCCAGTTAATTAAGTTCAATTACAACATTGGCTTTTTAGTATGTTATCAAGAGAAAGGAGAAGGAACAAAATAACTGAAATATTAGATTAAGACTGGGTCTAATAATTAGAAGGAGTGTTCTATTGTCTTGCTTCCCAAAGTGATCTGATGGCCAGCAGCAATGACACCTCCTTATCTCTACTTGGGAGAAATACAGATCTCAGGCCCCAGACCAGACCTCTGAGTCAGATGCTGCATTTAATAAGAATCCCAGGTGACTGGTATGCACATTTAAATTTGAAGAGAGCTAATCACATGTCAGAAACATTAGAATATAGACCAAGAGACCTGTCCTCTAGTCTTTTTCCCACCACTGTGTGATTTGGACACATTTCTTAAGTTGCCTGGGTTTCACTTTCCACATAAGTAAAAAGAGGGCCATTTAATTGGAAGGATGAACTTCAGAGTCCATTGCCCATGCATGTTCCACTGTGCAATTCAGAAGGCATAAGACATCCTGAGGGGAATGCCATTGACACTTGGGGCCTCCCAGCTTTACTTGGGGCCACAAAGGTCATACCCCCTCCCCCCCCAGAGAGACCTCATATCATGCCACTATGCTCAAAACCAAAAGGGGCTGGCTCTGGAGAGCTGCCTCTGCCCTTCTGAGCAAACTATAAGGACATCACCATTGAGAAATGCAAAGCATTCTTCCCCTGAATTCCCAGTTCATTCAGTCTGCTCAGTCGGTATGGTTAGGTCTGAGATTCACCGAACTCTCAGCAATGATTGAGGTAAACTGATGGTAAGAAAAACTCTTTGTGTGGTGAAGTTCTAGAGGAAATGAGCTGATGTTATAGAATGTTCCCCTGAGCTTCTTACAAAGTATTATATTTCTGTTTTAGAGTTTGTAGCATTTTTACCCTCTTACCTTACCTTTAAAAATATTGCCGAAGTAGTGACCTGTATGTTTTTCAACTCTGTGTCCCTGCTCTTGTCTGATTCAACAGACATTGATGAATGCAGAACCTCAAGCTACCTGTGTCAGTATCAATGTGTCAATGAACCTGGGAAATTCTCGTGTATGTGTCCCCAGGGATACCAAGTGGTGAGAAGTAGAACCTGTCAGGGTGAGTTTATTGTTTTCATATCTGTTAAGTGTTCATTTTTAACCACAAAAATAGCAGGGAGAAAGTTACAGGATCCTCTACCATAGACTTTCATTTTTTCCCTCTTGAATAAAATCTGAGCTCTTTTTCCCTTGTTCATCATGCAATATGCACATCTCATAAAAAGGGTATGATTCAGTTAACACTGACTTTTTTAAAACCTAAGGTAATTGTTTTTCTTTCTTAAGATATAAATAATTTTAATAAAATAATGATATCTCTTCTACATAGCCTACATAATCTCTATGATATACATCTTCTAATCACCTGCCCCAAAAGATTCAATTATTAAAATATTTCACTGTGAGTTTGAATCTAGAGAATAAACTTAATATGTGGGTTAGGCAAACCTTAAACCAGTCTCTTATCCTCTAAAACACCAAGATTATGAATTGGGCAGTAATTTAGGTACTGATAAAATCAGCCTCATGTGTATTAAAATGTGCTTGAATTCTTCAGCAAAAAAAACCCTATTGATCCCCAAATAGCTAATATCCTAGGGTCCAGTTTTAAAATAAACTCAGGTGATCTTCATACCTACACACCTCCAATGGTATATGTAGTTTCAAATTTCTTTAACAGGGAAAACTCTGCTCAGATAAAAACCATAAGTATAGATAATCCTAGAAAAGCTAGTATAGAGACTTAAAGTTTACATAAAGCAGTGAAGGGGTGGGGAAAAAATGACTGAACTTGAAGACAGAAAATTTGTTTGAGTCCTAGCTGTACTGCCTTCTATCTGTACAGTCTTGAACAGATTATCAAATGTCTCTAAGCCTCAGCTTTCTCATTTGGAAAAGGGAGTTGTGAGCATGAAATGAGATAACATACATAAAAATTATTTGTAAACTAAAAAGGCTTACAATCCGAGACATTTTCATAAAATTTACTTAGCAATGTAAGTGACTAGTAGCAAATCTGTCCTAGATAGTCCTCTTTAATCAGAACTGAGAAAGGACATACAAGGGCAGTAAAATCTTTTAAGAAAGGAAAAAATCAAGGAAAGGAGACACTAGGGATTCGCAGTCTATATCATGATTTTACAGGAGAATATTAACTCAGAGGAACACCCAGGACCTGGGATTTTATAGTATGCATATGATCATTTAACTAGACTCCAACCACTAAGTATGAGCATAATCAGAATGCCATTCATTGCACAATGAGCACCTTTATACCCCTTTCCAGGTTCCTAGAGGCTCTAATGTTAATTGTGGAAAAACATTGCATTCTGATGATTTTACTTTCTGAAGCCTGAGACTTTTAACATGAATATTATGTGGAGGAAAATGTTAGCCAGTGGGATATCTTAACCAATTTCCCTGGAGTCCTTCAGATAAATGTCTATGTGTTTTTGATCATAAATGGATTTGGTACTCAGCAAAGGACAGAAGTAAATTAACATACAGTGGAATCTGTTACAATTAAAGGTGAAAAATGTACTGGAATTGCAAATAAGGGATTCATGAGTGTTATATCTTGAAGATATGCAGCTCCAGAATGTTTGGTTAAGCCAAAACATTTTTTATGAGAGAGACTTAACATTCTTTTAAGGTACAAAGCAATTGGTTCTCTCCACTAAAATCATCTCTTCCCAACCTCATCTATAGACTGAAGTAAAAACAAAAGAGTATGGATTCTTACCTTTACCCAAAAGGCTTATTTTGAGGATGAAATAACTGTTCTCATTTCCACAACCTTGCAAAAATGAAAACTCTGTGTGTGTTTGGGTGGGGTGGAGGCCACAGAGGAGACAGACAGAGAAACAGAGACAGAGAGAGAATACATATACACACAGACACACATTCATCAAATATTTTAATACTATTAATAATTCCTGGAAAACATTCCAGAATGATTAAGATATTGATTATGCTAGGCTCTAAGTTAATGGAAGTAATAAATGAAATTATTACATAAAGTTTCCTTGTGCCATTTTTGGTATCCATATAACAAACCAGTCTTAGTTTTCCTTGTAGCTAACAGCATCTTTATTTTTCAGAGAAGTGAAGAATATTGAAAGGACAAGTCACTTATGATTTCTTCTAAGGGATCTAAATTCTTTCTTTAGCCATAGCCAGTCCAAAAGAAGATACTTTGTATAACTGACTCTTGGAAACTCTTGGAAACTTTTCCAGTCTCCCCTTGGGTTCCAGATAGCTTTGACCAGTTTGGAAGCTAAAAGAAAATTTTTTACCTCCAAGGACAAGGCATGGAATTATTCTCATTTAGAGGATGTGTAGTACCTTACAGTGGAAACATGCCTGTCACTACCTGTATGAACTTGAGCCACTTACTTAACCCTTATTTGTTTTTCCTCCAAGTCAAGTAGAGATAATATCTTTCTCATCTATGTCTACATGATTTGTGTGAAGAGCAACTTAGTTCATTTTAATATTTCTTAAAAGCCAGGTGCCCCTGAGTGCATTAATGCTAGGTGATAAAGGTATATAAAGATGAATACTATAGTCCTGCTCTAATGGGGTTTATAAGCTAATAGAAGGGTTAAGACAAACATGCAGATTTCAGTAATGCAAAGCAGAGAGCAATAAAGACCCCCCCCCAAAAAAGAACATGGGGTGTGAGAATTCTGATAGGAAAAACAGATTCAACCCCAGCAACTTGCCCATTTCTGGCTTGCAGCAGGGATTTAGTAAATTACTTATGGAAGAAGGAAATTAATGAATGAAAGTATTTGGTTATGAGGCAGAAGGATTCAGAAAAGGCTTATAATGGATAAAATTGAAATCATTATTCAAATGTAAAGGGAGGTAGACATAGCTAGGGATGTAAATATTAATAGAATTTTCATTGTTGTTGTTCTAGTAGTAAATATAATGGCTCTCTAGTGGAAGTGTTCTCTCAGATGTCATCTGGAGGCTCCTAATTCCCAAATCCGAAACCAGTCCTTGTCCAGCCTGGCCTTCTCACAGCACTCTTTTTCTGGGACTCTCTGCCCTTCTGGCTTCCTCACACTGTCTTTTCCTGGCTTGCCTCTCATCACAGCCCCTGCTTTAATTCCCCTTCTTCCACACAGTCTCCAAATAGCTATGCCACCCAAGGTGGAACACATCCAGATAGATTCAGGTTGTATGGGGATCTGGGCTAAGTTTAATGTGCTTTTAGACACAAGACTGAGTAGGACCTGAGTTCATTGCATTTAATTGAGGACAGATGTAGCTGAGTCATTCCAGACAGATTAGTATGTGTCATTTTATGATATTTTTATCAAGCACCTATTGTTCGTTCATCTGTTGAATTCAAAGCCAAACGTTAGCCATTGACTGTGCTTATATAAAAGTGAAAGACACCAATTCTTGCCCTCGGGGAGATTGTAATTTAGTTAAGAATATAGATATGGCAATAGTTAATTATAAAATAAAATGGAATTAAATAAGAGATGGATAAGTGCACTGGAAGATTAGAAGCAGAATAAATTCTGCCTGGAGGGTTAGAAGGCTGCAGGAAGGAAGAGGCATCTCAATTTGGCCTTGAAGTGTGCTGGTTAGATGGGATTTTCATGTCGGGATGGGGAGGGCCTTCTAGGCTGGGAAAGCAGCAAGCAAAACCAATGGAGAGGGCATTTGACTGAGTCAGGAGCTTCCAAGAGAGGTAAAGCCTAGAGGTGTGGTTTTGGTAAGCAAGGCATGAGGGCGGAGACTTGATGCTCTGGACAGTGGATTAGACTGTCCCTAGGAAGCACAGCACAAGAAGTGAAGCTATGAAGTGTTATACGATTTACTTAGATCGGTAAATTCTTTGACCCTATGTGTTTACAGATATAAATGAGTGTGAGACCACAAATGAATGTCGGGAAGATGAAATGTGTTGGAATTATCATGGCGGCTTCCGTTGTTACCCACGAAATCCTTGTCAAGATCCCTATGTTCTAACATCAGAGAAGTAAGAAAAATCAGAGCTTTTGAAAGTGAGAACCTTCTGACTTCCCACGCTAAACTGGGAAATACTTTTGTTTTTTTCTGCAGCCGATGTGTTTGCCCAGTCTCAAGTGCAGTGTGCCGAGAACTTCCCCAGTCTATAGTCTACAAGTACATGAGCATCCGATCCGATAGGTCTGTGCCATCAGACATCTTCCAGATACAGGCCACAACCATTTATGCCAACACTATCAATACTTTTCGGATTAAATCTGGAAATGAAAATGGAGAGTTCTACCTAAGAGTGAGTAGTACCCTGAGGGCAGCTGTAGCTGTTGGGACAGATGCAAGTTTGCTGTGGTTTTGCAGTATTCACTTGGAAGGAAAGCTAACATTTAAGGAGTTTTTATGTGCAAGCATTGTGTAAGGTCTTCCTGTGTGCATTATCTCATTTAATCCTCTTGGTAACACTGTCAGATAGATACTAAATATTTCATCTCCCTTTTTACAGAACAGTGAGACTCAGATTTAGTAGCTTCTCTAAAGTCACTCAGATACCAAGTTGAAGACTCTAATGGAGTTGTGTGTGACCAGCAGAACACAAGCCAATGCACACATACACACACACTCCAAATAGATACCACCAATTGGTGATAGTTATTTAATTGTAAAAAAATAATTTCTGGAGAGCTTTTCAAAAACCATAAATTCCTTGTTGTTACATCTGCAAGATTATTTACATTCACACCAAAATTGAAAACTGGAAGTCCCTGAGCAATGACCCCAACCCCCTGCACCAAATGTGCCAGTAGTTGTACCCTTCTTGCAAACTGTAGGCAGATAATGTGAGGTCAACTTTGTGTTTTCCATTTATTTCATGCCTATATGAAATCTTTCTCTGAATTCTGCCATTTCTCTCTTCATGGATATCTTTGCTTCCCTGTGCCCCTGCCTCTCTTCCTTTAAACTGGTTCTTCGTACCCCCTCATCCTTCCAAGGGCTTCCAAGCAGATCTCCCTGACTCCAGTGCCTCAGCCTTCCAGGCCCCAGACAACATCTCAGCAAGTTCATTTTAGGTGAAAATTCTGACATATTTTAAATACGGCTCACCACTTCATGTGCAAATGATGGCACCCCACCAAGCCATTTGCAGGGTTCCGGTAACTGTTTCACGCTAAGGATGTTATTCATCCAGTTACAATTTTCTCAAAACTCCTTTGGGCACTCTTCATTTTTAATCAAATTTTAAAGTCAGTATTTCATTTTAAGAACATGAAAAGTAATTGGGAAATTCATTCTTGTGGTAAAGTTTAGAGATTTTTAATGTTTACATGTTTATCCCGTTCTTTGATATATTAAGTTCCCTTCCAACTCCAGAATTATGTGATTCTGCTTCTTTGCCAGTAAATTAGAAATGATTAATTTCTCATGACCAACTTCTGAAGAGAAAAATCCAACCCAAAATTTATTACTGTTCTTTTTTTCTAATAGCTAAGAATAAACTTCTTTAACATTTGATGCTTTAAATTTGAGATATACTAGATATTTGTAAGAAGTTTACTTTAAATGAATTTCACACAGTTCAGATAATACCAATTTAATAATTCTAGCCCAGACAAACAACATTATTTGTAACCCATGGCAATAAAATAGGTTCATCTCAAAATCTTTTTTAAAAATAGTTTTCCACTTTGAACTTTTAGCTATTATTTAAGAAAGTAAAATTTCTAGTAAAATCAACAAACGGTTAAGCAAAGTTCCAGCATGTTATTTTCCTTGCAATAAACATAGCACTGTAAAAGTTTTATGATTCATATCAGTGCATTTATCGACTTGATATTTTCAAATATAAATTCTCACAGTGTTTTTCTCAAGTAAAATCTTTTTTTTCCATGAATGATATAAAACATTGGCAATTTTGCTAATCCCAGAGTTAAATATTAAGTTATTTGAAACAAAAACTATTTGAAATAAAAAGTCATTTTAAGATTATTTCTTATCACATAATTCAAGAATTATTTGGATTAAATCCTACAAAATTTTTCTACTGAAAATCCACTTGTGTAGAGGGCATTTGATGCATAAAAATCAATCATCAGGCCTTAATTAAGCACCCACTGTATGCTCAGCCCCATGCCAGGTGCATGTAATACATACTTCCTTATTTTAAAGAGCTTTAAATATTACGTGTGGCAAAAGTTAACATCTATGGCGGGGGGAAAGGGAGCAATTTATGCTTAATTCCATGGTCCAAGACATCAAAGAATTAACGTTGGCTGGAACAGTTAAAGAATGTTTCTTGATGGTCATGATACTGGACCTGATCTTTGAGGGATCCATAGAATATAGAATTTTATTTATATTCCTTTTGGGAGAATACTGAGAAAACCCTCTTCCTTAGAAAAGAGGACATACTGTAAAGAAGTAGTACATAAAATTGAAGGTAGAATACCATCCTCCCCATCCATGCCACCCAGTATCTATGCCTTATTGAGCCTATTTTCTTCATAGCCCTTATCACCACTTTGCATAGTAGTCATTGGTCTATGTGTGTGGTCTACAGTGTGGGTGTAATGAGAGCAGACTTTACCTGTTTGTTCACTCTTCTATACTCAGCACAAGGAATATACCTGGCACCTAGCAGGTGCTCAAAAAAATATTTTTAAATGAATGAATTATTTCAACTAGTGCCTTCAAGGTACTACTATTACCTTCAAGGGGCAAGCACCATGCTGGGTCCTGGATACACAACAGTGAATAAAATGAAGCCAATTCCTGCCCCAGTGGAGCTCATGGTCAAGACACAGAGCAAGTGCTCACAAGTATGCTGAATGTTACAATAGGGAGTTGCAAGTGCTCATGAGTGCCTACCAAGTCAACCGCTAAGAAGATAGGAGTGGTCTGGAAGCTTCTGAAAGAAGTGGACTTAAGCTGAAGACTAACAATTAAAGACTAGAAAATGGAAAGAATAAAGAGCAGTCCAGTTGGTCTGAAAGTCCCAAGTGCTGCCAGTAGAGTGGCTTGAGAGGAGGCTGGTGAGATGAGCAGAGCCTAGATCACAGAATGTCTTAAAGATCATATTAAGGTTTCAGGTAGAGGAGTTGCTATCAGATTTTCATGTTAAAAAATGATGCCTGGCTACACTGCAGAGCCTGGATTGGAGTGGGACAAGAACAGAAGAGACCAGTTAGTAGTTCAAGAGAATGGGTGGACATCCTTTCAGTTTGGACCCTTCTTTTTCAGTAGGTGACCTCACCTCCTTCTCTTCTGAAACCACTGAGGCCAACAGATATGAATTACCTGAACTTCCCACTCACCCCCTTCAAATTTAGGTTCGTGTGTCCTCCTTTTTACCTTCTCCCTTGAATTTTCCAAAGATGAGTTTTCACTTCTGTCAATCAAGGCCAATTCACCACCTGTACTCTTCCTTCCATCTCCTCTAGAATCTTCTTCCATCAAACTCCCATCTACCTCCTACATATTCAACTTGCCTCCCTGTAGATGTTGCCCTCTCTCTCTTCTCCTTCCCACCCAGGGTTCTTAAAACACAGCCTATAAACACAGTCTCTGAATTCTCACTTCCTAGTCACCCTTTTCTATCTTCTGTTCCCATTACCCTACTGAAGTTGCCCTGAAAAAAGCCACCAATGACATCCATACTGCTAACTCCAGAGGGCATTTTTCAGTTCCAGGCTCCTTCAGCCTCGCTTGCTACTCTGTTGGATACTGCTAGCCATTCATCTGTTTCCCACTTAATCATCTGTTTCTTCTCAGCTTCCCTCAATGGCTTCTTCTCTGCCCACTCCATAAATATTGGCCTCTCCCAGATCCAGTCTTATCACATATACCTTCTCTCCCTTGGTTTAAATATCCACCCACTGAAGTGACAGCTAAATCCTAATCCACTGTCTCTACACCTGCTTTCCTCTGGCATTCAGATTCAAACATCTACTAACCTGCCCCTCAACTCATCTCCCTCTACTCTCCAGCACCCATCACATTCTTCATCAAAATGAAACTGCATCCAGTTCTCCTGAACATACTTCTTTATAAAACTTCCAATTATCTTTGGTGACTCTCCTTAGACATTCAAAAGCCTCCCCTCAATGCTTCAAGGTCCCTTCTCTTTTTCCCTGTATTTTTGACTTTTATGTATCTTCACACATATCTACATAACCTCATGTATCTTAGCATTTGCTATGTTCTATTGAAGTTAACTATTTACATGTCTCTTCGCCTACTAGAATGTAAACAAATGCATAATGCTAAGAAGGGAAAGGTGATAACTTTGTTTACCAGTTCAAAAATTATCAGATTCTCACCTGAACTACAGTCTCTATAAAGGCTGGTACGACTTAGTAAAAGTGAAGAGAAACATTAACAGAGAGGGATGAACAGAAAACACAGAACTATCAAAAAAGCAGGTCCCTGTAACTTGGAACGAATGACTATGTGTGGACAAGGGGAAAAGAACCAAGAAAGGTTGAAACCAAAAAGGAATTAAGTAGTGACTTTTATCCTACCCTCAAAATTCTTCCCCTAATTCTTATAGGACTAGGTATACTCACAATAGAAACTCCAATTCAAAAATTATTCTCTCCCTCCCTCTTTTTTCTTTTATTTTAGCAAACAAGTCCTGTAAGTGCAATGCTTGTGCTGGTGAAGTCGCTATCAGGACCAAGAGAATATATCGTGGACCTGGAGATGCTAACAGTCAACAGTATAGGAACCTTCCGCACAAGCTCAGTGTTAAGATTGACAATAATAGTGGGGCCATTTTCATTTTAGTCTTTTAAAAGAGTCCACTATAGGCATTTAAATCAGCCAAAGAATATTGATACCATAAAGCACTATTTTATTTATAGACGTATCTAGTACATCTACATCTATATGCTGTACACTCACCAATAATTCAAACAATTACACCATGGTATAAAGTGGGCATTTAATCTGTAAAGATTCAAAGTTTGTCTTTATTACTTTATGTAAATTAGACATTAATCCACTAAACTGGTCTTCTTCAAGAGAGCTAAGCATACTCTATTCAATGAAACTTGGATTCTTTTCTGTAAAAGTGGGACAAAGCAATGATTATCTTCTGTGGTGCTTAAGGGAACTTACTACAGCTCCACTGACAGTCTCGTAAGGAGGCAACCATCATAACATTGAACAGCATGCAAGTTCAAGAATGAATTTTTTAACTGCTTTGTAAGAAAATGGAAAAAGTCAATAAAGATATATTTCTTTAGAAAATGAGGATCTACCATATTTGCGTTGGTTTTATTTTCATTATCAGTCTAAACACAGATTATTGTATAGTATGCTGGTTTCTGTTGAATATTTTAAATTTTGTCAGAAATTTTTTATTATGAATGTAAACAAAAAAGTAAGCAAAATTCTCAAAGTGAATAAGTTATCCATAGAATAATTATTATATTGAGAAATCTACAGAGAGGGATGAGAAAACAAATTCTTTTAAAACTATATTGGAATTGACCTGAAGAAGTAAATTCGGTGTGTTCATCAGTTCAAGCTGCTATAATAAAATACTATAGACTGGGTGGCTTATAAATGACAGAAATTTATTTCTCACAGCCCAGAGGCTGGAAGTCTAAGATCAAAGTGCCAGCAAGGTCACGTTCTGGTGAGAGTTGTCCTCTGGGTTGCAGACTCGTATCTTCACATGGTAGAAAGAGAGCAAGAGTTCTCTTGGGGTCCCTTGTATAAGAGCACTAATCTCATTCATGAGGGCTCCACCCTTATGACCTAATTACCTCTCAAAGGCCTCAACTCATAATGCTATCACATTGGAAGTTAGAATTTCAACATTTGGGGAGGACACGAACATTCAATCTTTAACACTCGGTAAATGTAAGAACACCCCTGAATTCAGGTCTTCCACAAGATGTAGAACAAAATGAAGAAAAGGGATTGTACTGAGGAAGCTTTAGTTTCTGAATAAAATTAAAACTCTAAAACTTCACTTATAACTAAAATTTCTCATCTTTATATCTGATGCTCACAGAGGAAGAAAATGAGAACAGTTCTTATTCTTGGCATCCAGAGTGACCGTGAACTAAAGCAAATTGCCCTCCCTCTGAATTCAAAGAAAAGGTTTTATGTTTTATTTGTTTAAAGTGTAACTGCTTCACTTTGATGTATCATATTTTTAAATAAAAATAAATATTCTTTTAGAGGATCACTCTATCTTTGAAGGTTTTTTTAAGTGCAACCAATGACAGTCAATATAATTTTGTCTAGGAAAAAATTAGTTATAGCTTCTACAGCAAGAACAACCATTTGATTTTTTTCTAATAGATAATCTAGGAGATGATGAAACAAAAAGACTGCTAAAATCATGCCACAAGAATGTGTGCAGCCAATTTTCTCTTACATCCAGTTTCAAAGCACATATGAATAACCTCTGACACCCAGGCAACCTCTACCCTGAAACAGATGTTTCTCAAACTGTTGACTAAATGTGCAGTAATTGTCAAAAAGAAAGTTCACCAAGAAATCAAGAAACAAAACACAAACTTCTTGTGTGAACAGGGGATGGGCTTTTGTTATAGGGGAATAGAAACAGTGATGAGAGAACAGCTCTAACCAAAAGCCATATAAGGAAGCAGAATAAATAGCCAGCCACAACACAGCAGGACTGTTGAGTGTGTTACTGTCACTCCGTCCACATGATTACTTGCAGTCCAGATAAATTAAGGCTTGATCTAAACTTTTCTGTTTTTAATCAGTCTACTGGTTTTTCTACATATAGACACAGTTCTCAAGTCAGTGATGGGAATGGTGAGAGTTTAAAAAGAAAGTCTAAGACCTCTTCCAACAGATTTTTCACTCTTAAATAAGAAGGCAGTGTCTTGGGCGCCTGGGTGGCTCAGTTGGTTGAGCGACTGCCTTTGGCTCAGGTCATGCTCCTGGAGTCCCTGGATCGAGTCCCACATCGGGCTCCCTGCTTGGCAGGGAGCCTGCTTCTCCCTCTGACCCTACCCCCTCTCATGTGCTCTCTCTCTCTCTCTCTCTCATTCTCTCTGGCTCAAATAAATAAATAAAATCTTTAAAAAAAAAAAAAAAGAAGAAGGCAGTGTCTTATCTATAACTCTGGAGATGATTACAGAAGAAACAGAAATTTCTCTGAAATATTTATATATAAGCCCTGGCCCTCCACCCCCACCTCTAAGCATACATATATTATTATATAATTACATATTATTATATAATTATATGCTATGTATTATAGAATAATATATTTTGTTATATGTAAATATATATAAATTACTATTTCTGTATTATATAATTAATATATAAAACATGTTATAATATATAATGATTTATAAACTGCATTTTTATAATTATATATCTATATATGTGACATATAGAAATCATTAACTGCAGGGACGCCTATGTGGGGTAGTCGGTTAAGCGTCCAACTCTTGGTTTCAGCTCAGGTCATGATCTCAGGGTTGTGAGACCAAGTCCCATGTCCCATGCTGGGCTCCGTGCTCAGTGTGGAGTCTGCTTAAGACTGCCCCTCCCTCTCCCTCTGCCCCTCCTCCCTCTCTAAAATAAATAAATGAATCATAAAAGGGAAAGAAAAAAGAAACCAAAAGAAACCATTAACTATAGGCAAGTTGGCTGCCCTTTCATCCCAAAGCCTAGCTCTATTCACAAATCATAGACAGATGGAAAGGGTTGATATAGTGAAATGTCACTGGTGCGATTCCTTTTTTATTAATTGTAAAATATACAATACAATTCATTTTAAAATGTACAACTAAGTGGTATTTAGTACATTACAATGTTATACAAATATCAACACTATCTAGTCCCATACCCATTATAAATCCTATATCCATTAGCAGTAATGCCTCATTCCCCAACCCACAAACTCTGGTAGGAGTTACCACTAATCTAGTTTCTGTCTCTGGATTTGCCTATTCTGGACATTTCATATACATAGAATCATACAATAGGTACCCTTTTGTGTCTGGCTTCTTTCACTTAGCATGGTATTTTCAAGTTTCAGCCATATTATAGCATGTCTCAGTACCTTGTTCCTTTTTATGACTGAATAATATTCCACAGTGTAGACATATCACACTTTATCCATTTGATGCTGCAAGGCCGGGTCCAAGGAACCAGAAGGGGGTCCACAGGACCAGCCAAGAGGGTCCTTGGCTTTGTGCAGGATGGAAATCAAATGTGAACCAGCAAGGAGTGAGAGCAGAGCTTACTGAAGACATAGAGAGAGCAGACACAGAGGGAGTGTTTGGGAGACTCAGAAAGGAAAGGAGGGAGTCTGGTCTTTGCTTGGGGTTTGGAGGTTTTTATTGGGGATTGTGATTTGGTGTATGTGTCCTCTCAGGCATCCAGGAACCAGTTAGAACAAAGACAAGGACCGAGGTGTTATTCCTTGGAAGCAGGGGGTCATGGTGTCAAGATGTCTAGCTCCAATGGTGGTCTGGAATATGCATATGATGGCTTCATTTGGTCATTCTCACTCAGTCCCTCTTTAGATGTTATCTATTCCAAAGAAATCATTAACTGCTCGTTCTTACAAGGAGGACATACACTATTTGCATTCTGAGGCATGTGTAAAGTGGGGGTGCAGGTCCTAGCAAGAATAAAAGTGGGAGGGCGCCTGGGTGGCTCAGTTGGTTAAGCGACTGCCTTCGGCTCAGGTCATGATCCTGGAGTCCCTGGATCGAGTCCCGCATCCGGCTCCCTGCTCGGCAGGGAGTCTGCTTCTCCCTCTTACCCTCCCCACTCTCATGTGCTCTCTCTCATTCTCTCTCTCTCAAATAAATAAATAAAATCTTTAAAAAAAAATCTCCTGTTCTCTTTTTAATGTAATTTGAAATTCAAAATAAACATCTTCACTAAAAACAAACCAAAGCAGTAAGACAAAGACCTGCTTTGTTTTCGAACTACACATGACTCCCTCTTCCCCTTCTCTATGAGAATCACTGATTTAAACCAGCTCCCATAGATGTTACAAGACAAATTCATCTCAGAATCATTATTCAGCAGCAAACATTTATTAAGCAACTTCTGTAGTAATCCCTTCCAACATTTAAGAGTGTGATGTAGTATAAAAGAATCAGTTCTAACATTAATCACTTGTGAGACTTAGCTTTTGGGGCCCTTGCTTGCTTTATCTATAAAACTGAGATACTGAAACAAGGAGCTTTTCCAGTTTTAACAACTGTAACTAATCCCTACGCCTAAGCTGCATTGAGAGATAAGGTAGCTCAATTTGCCAAATTTTTTAAAGCATCTGAGCATTCCTTGTATGCAGTGGCTATTGGGAAGCATTGGACATTGGTAGAAGAGAAAACTCATAGTGCCTTCCCCAAAATAGGTCTTCACACTGTGGGTTCATTACTGGGGCCAAGGACAAATTTAGCTTTGAATTTTTAAATTAAAATTCAAAATTATTTCTTTTTGCTATTCAATCTGTTAAATTATTCATGTTTTTGCTCCTTTTCACTGATACTGAAATATAAATACTCACGTTAAATTAAAAGTCATTTCGCCTTGTTTCACCAATGAAAAAAGTCCAGCCATGGCTTCCCACACTTCCAAACATGCATCCAGGGAAATATGTACATTCTTAGTAAGTCTCAGTAATGAGGCCACAACTAGTCATTTCCATCACTTCACCATTCTGTTACCATATCTGGGCTCAGAGACTTCCATGCTCTCTAACTGGACAGTTCCATTCTGACAGTGATTAGGAAAGGCCTCTTGGTTATTAAGACTGCTCCAAAAAAGAATAAGTTCCCTTGCAGCTGTCAGATTTCCCTCTTAAATAGTTTCATTAACAACTTGCAGTCTCCACCCCCTCCAAACATAAAATTTCTTATTACATGCACTTCTTTTTAATAATAGTGATAATAATAAACAATAACAGGATTCTAAATTTAGATGTCACTTAGGTCATCTTATTTTTAAGACTTGCTCAAGGTCACAGTTTGTTAAGCAACAGCGCTGTGCCTAGAACGCAGGTCTTCTGATTTAGATTAAGCTCATTTCATTGGCCGTACTCCAAATTTCAACACCAACAAGCAATCCCTTTCTTTCCTGCAAAGCGTCCACCCCAAATTGTGGACCAGCTTTGCTGATTGCCATGACCAGTTGTCACCACTGCTGTTACAGGCAATTGTGTTGAAATAACACAGATACCAACCTGATTCTGATTTACTTTCTTAAACTTTAGCTGATTTGTTCTCTTTAAAAACTCCAGAGAGGCAGAAGTCATCGTGTTACACAAAATACTCCTAAACTCTAGAAATTCAAAGTCAAGAACCAATCATGTAGACCTTACTATACTGGAGAGGACAGCAATTCCCAAAAGATAAAGTCTATTACTAAAGATCCAGATGTAGCTCTCTGCATGGGGGAGCTTTGAGAGCAACAGTGGTGAAGAGGGAATGAGGTTAACACTCTCCTGGTTCAGAAGCTGGGCCAAAAAGCTTACAGAGTCCTTCCTTCCATAGGATTAGTATAAAGTAAGGGGCTAGTGTAAAGATTACTGCCATTCCTTGACATTGGTTAATATTCATTAGGTTATTTCTGAAGGAACAATGAACATCATCACCCAGAATAAGATAAGATGCCTCATTTTATTAACAACTCAGTCCTCAGTGGGGCTAAACATATTCTTTCACAATATGTTTAAGTAAAAATGGCAAAAACAAGTAGGGCTTTTAAAATTGTAATTTAAAAATATAAATATTGAAGGGTAGAATCAGTTGGAAACCAACCCCCACATCTAATAAATATAGTCATCTCTACCACTTTGCCTCTACAAGGGAGATGTTTTAGTGAATCCAAATGATGGAAATAGAAAGATTGTTCAGTATCCTAAGACCACCTGAACACAGCCCAGTGGGATTATTATTTTGGGGGAAGCTTCACAAATACAAGTTTATTGTTGAATCCTGTTTCCATGACGCCAAGCAGTTGCTTATGTTTTGAATAGCCGTGTATGCTTCTAACTTTCTAACTCTTCTTTTAAAATATAGAACAGCTGCTGGTCTGCTCATATGGTATGCATAAGAAGCCCACAAGGGACGAAACCTTCCATTAATATGTCAAATTATTTTTAACAGACTTATATTTCTATCCCAAATCATCGTCTCAGAAAGATGGCACATTTCCATCCTCCCAGCTGGGGGAGCACCTGCAAAATACAAACCCAAACTGTGACACATCTGGTACCAAAAAACCAATCTTGTTTCATCTGGCCAGCAGACTAAAATATCAAGATCGTTGAACAGAAACAAGGCAAAAAGTTAACTGCCTCTTATATGTAGTCAACACAGATGTCTAGTTAATCTGTTTATATTGTAAGTGCATGTGTATGTTAACGGAGCACAGACCCCTTTAATAAGCCAGAGTCAGAATACAAATGCAAGAGAATTTTAAAAACCTGAATGCAATAATTCAGTTCTTTCTTATCTTCCCATTGAAACTAAATTAGTTTCTGCAGAATCTCAGCATTATTTTTAAATAGATGCATGTAACACAAATAATTTTGTTGAGTTTTCTTGGTATCTCCAAATTGTTTATTTCCTTTAAAAACTGTAGTCCATGTTTTTGTATTTTAATATTTAGATTACATTTCTTTCTTTAAGTGCTAAATTACTTGCCTGTGACTTACACCAGGTGTCTTGGTTTGTGTTGCCCCAAAAGCAGACCCTGACACAAGAAATGAGTGTGGGTAGTTTGAGAGGTTAACTCAGAAAGAACAGGCAAGGAAGTGGGGAAAATGAGTCAGGGAGAGGAGAGATGCCAATAAATGAGTTAATGAGGAGATCACTACTGTGGGCAACTGGTATGCATTTCCTCTAGGGAGCCTCTGAGAAATCTTGTGGAACTCACATCAAAAGCATCCCACTAAAAGCTGCCTAGGCTGGGCCATTTATCTACCAACTTCCAACTCTGTGGTGGAGGTTGCCCCCAGGGGCACTAACACCACACCCACTTATAACTGCCTGCTCAAGGGGGAGCTCCTTAGCCCTGGAGGAAGCCCTCAGGCAGATGGGAAAAGAGACAGAGGCTTGATGTTGGATGCTATCAGTGAGCTAGAAATTTCTACTGCAGCCCCAGTAAACTCAAATGGCTGAAGGGAATTGGAGGAGGCACGAAAATCTGCTGACTGAGGTCAGCTCATTGCATGATGAGTCTGACACCTGAAGCACATGTAACTGGCCTAATGGCTTCAAATCACATAAACCTCTTCTCTGACTTTTTTCTGTTGGTTCTCCATCTTTTTTTTTCCTTTCTTACTCTTTCTCTTCTTCTACTCTAGTTTTCTTCTCTTCCAAGTATCACAAATTAGGGACCAACCACATCCAAGACACATGGTTCTGAATTAGATGCAAAGACACATAAGATATTATGTAAAGTGGTATCATATAGCCTATGAGATTCCAAAGCACATCACAAGTCCAATTACAGACTATTGTATAAAATTGGTTGTCCTAACTCTCTGAACAGAAAAGCGACCACTTTCTGGATGGTAGGACGTGCAGAGAAGTGAATCCGAGGCAATATTCAGGAAGATAGACAGCGGGGGAGGGGGCCTCCATCAGCTGCTACTGAAAAGTGATAGAGCCATGGAGCACAAAATCGGAACTTTTATAAGTCGGCTCCACTGAGGGACGTCACTCCACTGGCTAAGCGGGGGGATGGAACCTTTGCTGGGAAAGAGTGGTCTCAGGACCCTCGGGGTCACAGAAAGACAGGCGGTGCCTGAGTGGGGCAGAGCTCCCAGGTATCAGAGCAGGGAAGCCAGCTGCAGAGACAGAGACGAGGAGTGGGCTCTCAGCTCGGGGTTGCCATAAACCATGATCCACGGCACAGTCGGGCCACTGCTCCTGCAGCAGGGACCCAACAAGTGGCAGATCTGGGGAGACTCCCCTTCCTCCCCCCAGAGGAGCAGCATGGGAGCGCACTGCAGGAATCTGCTGGGTTTGGAGACTCCACACAGGGTCGTGTGCCAGAGATAGAAATGCTCAGTCACAGGCCAGGTGAGCACAGAGTGTGGCCGGAGACCAGGGAGACAGGAGTGACTGACTGCTTTTTTCTGGGCCTGCACTGAGGCCAGGGCCCCGAGTTCTCGGCTCCTCCAGGGTGGAGATTGGGAGGCTGCCATTTTCACTCTCCGCCTCCAAAGCTCTACAGAAAGCTTGCAGGGAACAAAAGCTCCGGAGAGCAAACCCAAACAGATTACTTAGCCCAGACCCAGCAAGGGTGGGGCAATTCCGCCTCCGGCAAAGACATTTGGGAACCACGGCAACAGGCCCCTCCCCCAGAAGATCAGCAAGAACAGCCAGCCAAGACCAAGTTTACCGATCAATGAGAATGGCAGAACTCCAGCACTAGGGGAATACTGCACATAGAATCCATGGCTTTTTTACCATGATTCTTTAGTCTTTCAAAGTTAATTTTTTTTTAACGGTCTTTTTTTTTTTTTAATTTTTCTTTTTCCCTTTTTCAACCAACATCTTATCAATCCCTTTTTTAAAAAAAAAATCTTCTTTATTTTTCATTTTTAGAGTCATATTCTATCCCTTCATAGTAGTTACCCTTATTTGTGGTATATATATATAAATTGTTCTCTCTTTAAAAATTTGGCATACAGTTTCTTCTAACAGATGAAAATATCCCCTAAATCTCTAGTGTATGGCTTTGTTCTAGTCTCCTGCCTGATCACATTCTCTCCCTTTTTTTTTTAAATCCTCTTCTTTCTTTTTTCAACCAACTTCTTATCTTATCAATTCCTTTTATAAAATATTTTATAATTTTCATCTTTACAGTGAGATTCCACCCCTCCACCATATTAACCCTTATTTTTGTACCTATATAAGTTTTTCTTTCTTTAAAATTTTGAGAGGCACTTTCTTCTAACAGACCAAAATATGCCCAAAATCTAGTGTGTGGCACTGATCTATGCACCAGCCTGATCATATTTGATCATATTCGGTTTTGTTTGTTTTGTTTTGTTTGTTTTTATCTTTTTCTCTTTTTTTTTCTTTTTTCTTTCTTTCCCTTTCTTTTCCCCCAGTTTTAGGTCTTTTCTGATTTGTTTAGAGTATATTTTCTGGGGATGTTGTTACCCTGTTAGCATTTTGTTCTATCATTCACCTATTCTCCTCTGGACAAAATGACAAGATGGAAAAAATCACCTCAACAAAAAGAATAAGAGGCAGTACCGACTGCCAGGGACCTAATCAATACAGACATTAGTAAGATGTCAGAAGTAGAGTTCAGAATTATCACTTTAAAGATACTAGCTGGGCTTGAAAAAAGCATGGAAGTTATTAGAGAAACCCTTTCTGGAGAAATAAAAGAACTAAAATCTAACCAAGTCAAAATCAAAAAGGCTATTAATGAGGTGCAATCAAAAATGGGGGTGCTAACTGCCAGGATAAATGAGGCAGAAGAAAGACTTAGTGATATAGAAGACCAAATGATGGAAAATAAAGAAGCTGAGAAAAAGAGAGATAAACAACTACTGGATCACAAGGGCAGAATTCGAGAGATAAGTGATACCATAGATGAAACAACATTAGAATAATTGGGATCCCAGAAGAAGAAGAAAGAGAAAGAGGGGCAGAAGGTATATTGGAGCAAATTATAGAGAGAACTTCCCTAATTTGGGGAAGGAAACAGGCATCAAAATCCAGGAGGCACAGAGAACCCCTCTCAAAATCAATAAAAATAGGTCAACACCCCAACATCTAATACGAAAACTTACGAGTCTCAGAGACAAAGGGGAAATCCTGAAAGCAGCTCGGGAGAAGAGATCTGTAACCTACAATGGTAGAAACATTAGATTGGCAACAGACCTATCCACAGAGACCTGGCAGGCCAGAAAGGACTGGCCTGATATATTCAGAGCACTAAATGAGAAAAATATGCAGCCAAGAATACTATATCCAGCTAGGCTGTCATTGAAAAAGGAAGGAGAGATAAAGAGCTTCCAGGACAAACAAAAACTAAAGGAATTTGCACACATGAAACCAGCCCTACAAGAAATCTTGAAAGGGGTCCTCTAAGCAAAGAGAGAGCCTAAAAGCAACATAGACCAGAAAGGAACACAGACAATATACAGTAACAGTCACCTTACAGGCAATACAATGGCACTAAATTCATACCTTTCAATAGTTATCCTGAATGTAAATGGGCTAAATGCCCCAATCAAAAGACACAGGCTATCAGATTGGATTAAAAAACAAGACCCATCGATATGCTGTCTGCAAGAGACTCATTTTAGACCCAAAGACACCCCCAGATTGAAAGTGAGTGGGTGGAAAATGATTTACCATACTAATGGACACCAAAACAAAGCTGGGGTGACAATCCTTCTATCAGACAAATTAGATTTTAAACTAAAGACTGTAATAAGAGATGAGGAAGGACACTATATCCTACTTAAAGGGTCTCTCCAACAAGATCTAACAATTGTAAATATCTATGCCCCTAACATGGGAGCAGCCAATTATATAAGCCAATTAATAACAAAAGCAAAGAAACACATTGACAACAATACAATAATAGTGGGGGACTTTAACACCCCCCTCACTGAAATGGACAGATCATCTAAGCAAAAGATCAACAAGGAAATAAAGACTTTAAATGACACACTGGACCAAATGGACTTCACAGACATATTCAGAACATTCCATCCCAAAGCAACAGAATACACATTCTTCTCTAGTGCCCATGGAACATTCTCCACAATAGATCACATCCTAGGTCACAAATCAGGTCTCAGCTGGTACCAAAAGATTGGGATCATTCCCTGCCTATTTTCAGACCACAATGCTTTGAAACTAGAACTCAATCACAAGAGAAAAGTCGGAAAGAACTCAAATACATGGAGGCTAAAGAGCATCCTACTAAAGAATGAATGGGTCAACCAGGAAATTAAAGAAGAATTAAAAAAATTCATGGAAACCAGTGAAAATGAAAACACAACTGTTCAAAATCTTTGGGATGCAGCAAAGGCAGTCCTAAGAGGAAAGTATATAGCAATCCAAGCCTTTCTCAAGAAACAAGAAAGGTCTCAAATACACAACCTAGCCTTACAACTAAAGGAGCTGGAGAAAGAACAGTAAATAAAGCCTAAACCCAGCAGGAGAAGAGAAATAATAAAGATCAGAGCAGAAATCAATGAAATAGAAAGCAAAAGAACAATAGAACAGATCAACAAAACTAGGAGATGGTTCTTTGAAAGAATTACCAAGATTGATAAACCCCTGGCCAGACTTATCAAAAAGAAAAGAGAAATGACCCAAATCAACAAAATCATGAATGAAAGAGGAGAGATCACAAACAACACCAAAGAAATACAAACAATTATAAGAACATATTATGAGCAACTCTATGCCAGCAAATTAGATAACCTGGAAGAAATGGATGCATTCCTAGAGAGGTATCAACTACCAAAACTGAACCAGGAAGAAACAGAAAACCTGAACAGACCTACAACCACTAAGGAAATTGAAGCAGTCATCAAAAATCTCCCAACAAACAAAAGCCCAGGGCCAGATGGCTTCCCAGGGGAATTCTACCAAACATTTAAAGAAGAATTAATACCTATTCTCCTGAAACTGTTCCAAAAAATAGAAATAGAAGGAAAACTTCCAAACTCATTTTATGAGGCCACCATTACCTTAATCCCAAAACCAGACAAAGACCCCATCAAAAAGGAGAACTACAGACCAATATCCCTGATGAACATGGATGCAAAAATTCTCACCAAAATACTAGCCAATAGGATCCAACAGTACATTAAAAGGCTTATTCACCATGACCAAGTGGGATTTATCCCTGGGCTGCAAGGTTGGTTCAACATCTGCAAATCAATCAACGTGATACAATACATTAACAAAAGAAAGAACAAGAATCATATGATCCTCTCAATAGATGCAGAAAAAGCCTTTGACAAAGTACAGCATCCTTTCTTGATCAAAACTCTTCAGAGTATAGGGATCGAGGGTACATACCTCAATATCATAAAAGCCATCTATGAAAAACCTACAGCGAATATCATTCTCAATGGGGAAAAACTGAGAGCTTTCCCCCTAAGGTCAGGAACGCGGCAGGGATGTCCACTATCACCACTGCTATTCAACATAGTATTGGAAGTCCTAGCCACAGCAATCAGACAACAAAAAGAAATAAAAGGCATCCAAATTGGCAAAGAAGAAGTCAAACTCTCACTCTTTGCAGATGATATGATACTTTATGTGGAAAACCCAAAGACTCCACCCCAAAACTGCTAGAACTCATACAGGAATTCAGTCAAGTGGCAGGATATAAAATCAATGCACAGAAGTCAGTGGCATTCCTATACACCAACAACAAGACAGAAGAAAGAGAAATTAAGGAGCCGATCTCAATTACAATTGCACCCAAAACCATAAGATACCTAGGCATAAATCTAACCAAAGAGGCAAAGGATCTGTACTCAGAAAACTATAAAATACTCATGAAAGAAATGAGGAAGACACAAAGAAATGGAAAAACGTTCCATGCTCATGGATTGGAAGAACAAATATTGTGAAGATGTCAATGCTACCTAGAGCAGTCTACACATTCAATGCAATCCCCATCAAAATACCATCCACTTTTTTCAAAGAAATGGAACAAATAATCCTAAAATTTGTATGGAACCAGAAAAGACCCTGAATAGCCAGAGGAATGTTGAAAGAGAAAAGAAAAGCTGGTGGCATCACAATTCCGGACTTCCAGCTCTATTACAAAGCTGTCATCATCAAGACAGTATGGTACTGGCACAAAAACAGACACATAGATCAATGGAACAGAATAGAGAGCCCAGAAATGGACCCTCAACTCTATTGTCAACTAATCTTTGACAAAGCAGGAAAGAATGTCCAATGGAAAAAAGACAGTCTCTTCAACAAATGGTGTGGGGAAAATTGGACAGCCACGTGCAGAAGAATGAAACTGGACCATTTCTTTACACCACACACAAAAATAGACTCCAAATGGTTGAAAGACCTCAATGTGAGACAGGAGTCCATCAACATCCTAAAGGAGAATATAGGCAGCAACTTCGACCTAGAAGTTGCTTCTTCGACCTCAGCTGCAGCAACTTCTTCCTAGAAACATTGCCAAAGGCAAGGGAAGCAAGGGCAAAAATGAACTATTGGGACTTCATCAAGATAAAAAGCCTTTGCACAGCAAAAGAAACAGTCAACAAAACCAAAAGACAACCAACAGAATGGGAGAAGATATTTGCAAATGACATATCAGATAAAGGGCTAGTATCCAAAATCTATAAAGGACTTATCAAACTCAACACCCAAAGAACAAATGATCCAGTCAAGAAATGGGAAGAAGACACGAACAGACATTTTTCCAAAGAAGACATCCAAACGGCCAACGGACACATGACAAAGTGCTCAATATCGCTCGGCATCAGGGAAATCCAAATCAAAACCTCAATGAGATACCAGCTCACACCAGTCAGAATGGCTAAAATTAACAAGTCAGGAAACGACAGATGTTGGCGGGGATGCGGAGAAAGGGGAACCCTCCTACACTGTTGGTGGGAATGCAAGCCGGTGCAACTACTCTGGAAAACAGTATGGAGGTTCCTCAAAAAGTTGAAAATAGAGCTACCATACGATCCAGCAATTGCACTACTGGGTATTTACCCCAAAGATACAAATGTAGGGATCCGATGGGGTATGTGCACCCTGATGTTTATAGCAGTGATGTCCACAATAGCCAAACTGTGGAAAGAGCCAAAATGTCCATCGACAGATGAATGGATAAAGAAGAAGTGGTATATATATACAATGGAATATTATGCAGCCATCAAAAGGAATGACATCTTGCCATTTGCAGCAACATGGATGGAACTGGAGGGTATTATGCTGAGTGAAATAAGTCAATCAGAGAAAGACGTGTATCATATGACCTTACTGATATGAGGAATTCTTAATCTCAGGAAATAAACTGAGGGTTGCTGGAGTGGTGGGGGGTGGAAGGGATGGAGTGGCTGGGTGATAGACATTGGGGAGGGTATGTGCTATGGTGAGCACTGTGAATTGTGTAAGACTGTTGAATCACAGATCTGTACCTCTGAAACAAATAATATATTATATGTTAAAGAAAAAAAGAGAGAGAAGAAGATAGCAAGAAGGGAAGAATGAAGGGGGGGAAATCAGAGGGAGAGACGAACCATGAGAGACTATGGACTCTGAAAAACAAACTAAGGGTTCTAGAGGGGAAGGGGGAGGTTGTATGGGTTAGCCTGGTGATGGGTATTAAAGAAGGCATGTTCTGCATGGACCCCTGGGTGTTATACCCAAACAATGAATCATGGAACACTACATCAAAAACTAATGATCTAATGTGTGTTGATTAACATAACATAATAAAAAAAAAAAAAGAGAACCCAAAAAAAATAAATAAATAAAATAAAATAAAATTGGTTGCCCTTTGGGGCGCTGGGTTAAACATCTGCCTTCAGCTCAGGTCATGATCCCAGGGTCCTCAGATCCAGCCTCACATTGGGCTCCCTGCTCAGCGGGGAACCTGCTTTTCCCTCTCCCTCTGACTGCTGTTCCCCCTGCTTGTGCTCTCTCACTCTCTCTCTGTCAAATAATAAATAAAATAAAATAAAATAAAATAAAAACTGGTTGCCCTTCAAAGGTGAATTTTCAAAGAAGCTAATGAAGCTAAATCTTTAAGAGCCTTCCCATACACCAGTCTCTTCCAAGGTCCTGAAGGGACACTAGCAATGTGTTCACATGGTCATATTTTTGTAAAATTTGCAAAAGTAATACATTGTAGCTGAATTGATTAGGACTACTCTTTCTGCTTAGCCCCTGCCATCCCCCCTAACTACCACCTGCCCCTCCTCCTTCATCACATCATATTTCTCTTCATGTTGGATGGCACTGGAGTGGTCACAAGCATTTTTGGGAATCCAACCTGGGAAAATTAAATTAGGAGGGTGCATTTGGGTTGAGTTTAGTGGGATATATATGTACCCCTATACAATTCACAGTCACTTCTATATATAGTTAATTTCAGTTCCTGTCTGGTTCTAGAAATATTCCTACTACCCTCTGTGTTGACGGCATGCACAAAGGTTCAAGGCCAAGGGTCCTATCACAATGCAATGTGTCTTATAGCATCCAGAACCAGAGTTGGTGGTAGACTGGAAGAGGGCCAGAACAAATGCAGGTTAGAAAGTTATGCCAGCAGCCCGAGAAAAGATGTGTTCACTTGGACAAAGTGTTGGTGGAGAGCATGAAGAGAAGGGAACAAATTGAATACACATAGGAGACAAAATAAAGAATTCAATGATGGCTTGGACATGGACAGTGAGAGAGCCTAGGTTTCTGGCTCCCATAACCTCATAGGCAGGCAATTGTTTCCAAGCACAGTTTCAGAAATCTAAACTCCTTTCATTTGGGGGCTCTGTCATCTTCAAAAGGCTTCCAAGGTCACTGTGCTCCTCTACATCAAGAGATGGATCAATGATGGATAGAATGTGAGAACTTTTTATGGGGCAGGCCTGGAAGTGGCTTCCATCACCATGCTCCTCTTCCTTTAGAAAGCTGGGAAATAGAGTCTAGCTGTGTGTCCAGGAAGACAAGAAAATGGGTTTGGTCACTAGCTAGCAGTTTCTGCCTCAATGGGGAAGCTAGCAAATGAGTATATTCTTTATTCTAGGAATGGGAGTGTTCCACTAGAACAGAGAATAATTTTCTTTTCTTCTTTTCTTTGGCGGGGGAGTGTGCTAGCGGGGGGGTGGGGAAGAGAGAGGGCCACAGAGAGAGAGAGAGAGAGAATCTTAAGTAGGCTCCATGCTTAGCATGGAGCAGGACTCAGTCTCATGACCCTGAGATCATGACCTGGGCTGAGATCAAGAGTCAGATGCTTAACCAACTGAGCCACCCAGGCGCCCACTGAGAATAATTTTCTCTCAGATTTACTTTTAGCTTCACTTGGAGCTTCACTTATTTTTCTCTGTATCCCTTCTCTCTTTTTTTAATTTTTAACAGCTTTATAGATATAATTCACATATCATACAAGTCATCTGTTTAAAGTATACAATTCACTAGCTTTTAGTATATTCACAGATATGTGCAACCATCATCACAGTCAGTTTTACATTTCCACCTGCTCAAATAGAAACCTTATATCCTTTAGCTATCATCTTCTTATCCTCTCCTCTATGCCCACCCCCCAACTCTAAATGATCACTAATCTACTTTCTATCTCTATTAATTTCCCTATTCTGGGCATTTAATATGAATGGAATTATATAATTTTTCAAGATTCATATCTGTTGTAGCATGTGGCAGGTTTCCATTCTTTTTTCTGGCCAAATAATACTCCATCCTGTGGCTACACCCCATTTTGTTTATCTATTCTTCAGTTGATAGACTTTTGGGTTGATTCCACTTTTTGGTTATTACAAATAATGCTGCTATAAACATTTGTGTACAAGTTTTTGTGTAGGCATATGTTTTCATGTCTCCTGGATGTAGTGTCTCCTTTAACCCTCCCAGTACTCCTATGACCTGTTATTATTATCCCTGCCCCTTTTTTTGAGAGAGAGACAGCATGAGCAGGGGAAGGGGCAGAGGGAGAGAGAGAATCCTAAGCAGCCTCCAAGCCCAGCACAGGGATCGATCCACAACCCTGAGACCATGACCTGAGCGGAAACCAAGAGTCAGACACTTAGACTGAGCCCCCAGGCATCCCTGTTATCTCCTTTTGCTCAATTGGAAACTGAGAACTGCAAGGTTAGGTTACTTGTCCAAAGTCTCATGACCTGTATAAGGCAGAGCCAGGCCATAAACCCAGGCAGTCTGATTCAAATTTGCCATGCTACTTCTCTCTAGATCAGCTCTTCTCAGATGATCTTTAAGCTTTCCTTTTAAGGATATCTAAGAAATTGTACAAAAGTAATAAATATGCCCACCCCCCTCCAGCCATTTACCCGTCATCTCACTAAATGCTACACATATTTCCTAAAGTGCACCCAGAAAATATAATTCTTACAAATGTAATAGCCTGCATGGAATTAGCACCACTTGCATATTTTACATCATTTTTTGAGTCACATTTTCTCGCTTTGCCCCAAATTACACTTATCTTTCTTTTTTCTCTTCAAATTTTTATTTAAATTCTAGTTATTATCCTTCTAATACACAGTGTAGGTAGATGTTTGGAATGGCAAAGACCATCCCCAGACCATCTATTAACTAATACTCTTGAGGTAGATCCCCTCCCCTCTTAAATTTTCTTTGGAATGAAATCAATATTGCATGTTAGTTCCTTCCTTCCCACACTTCCTCTAGGTTAAAATTGAATTCTTCGAGATGAAGATTTTTTTGTGTGTGGCTTTAACATTAGCTTCACATGCCCTTGCATAAGCCCAACAATTGCTTGTTGACCCATTTTAACCTCTTTTGAGTGTCATCTTCAAAGTGTACCTGTCCTTGGGCGCCTGGGTGGCTCAGTCGTTAAGCGTCTGCCTTCGGCTCAGGTCATGATCCCAGGGTCCTGGGATCGAGTCCCACATCGGGCTCCCTGCTCTGCGGGAAGCCTGCTTCTCCCTCTCCCACTCCCCCGGCTTGTGTTCCTGCTCTCGCTATCTCTGTCTCTGTCAAATAAATAAATAAAATCTTTAAAAAAAAAAAAAAGTGTACCTGTCCTTGACAATGAAAGAGACCTCCCTATTGTCCTTCTACACAATCTTAGCATGGAGCTAAATGGCTTTCAGATGGAGGAGTTGACCAGATGAAGGAGACAAAGTAAGCTCTTGTTCCTGAGTGACTTTGCTAAAGTTTCCGTTTTCTCTCTTAGAATGGTGCATTTCTATACAAGATGATGGACATTTTGACAGGTGCAATGTGCTTTGAACTATTGTGTCCGATAATTCTTTTGTCTTGGGTTTTCTTAGCGGAGTGGTATATCTTAGGATGCTGAGATGCATATTGTTTGCTTTTTGTTTAATGTGGTGAAGCCTTCCTTCTTGCTTTCCCTCCACCTTGCTCTTTAGGTCCTTTGTATGCATATCACTAACCCAGGTGGGAAGGCAGGCATTGGTGCAGGAAACTCTCCCTTAACCTCCCCCACCCTTTTTTTCCCCCTCAAAACTCTATATCCCTTTTCTTTAGTGTACTTCTTATGTTCAGGGGTAAGTAGAATCCTTAAGTAGTTCCACATTTCCATTTATTTATTTTTAATAAGGGCAGGTTTTCAATACTATTTATTCATTCAATAAATATGTAAGTGTCTACAATTGTCTCAGCCTAGTTGTTTACTTCTTGTCCAAGGATGACAGAAAGAAAGAATACTATCCTTTTATTCTTTAAGAAAAAGGTATTAAAACTGAGTTTTAAACTTATAAAAAAATGTTTATGCACAAATATGTTTACTTTAGTGTTATTTCTAATAAATGAAAAGAGTTAAAATGCACAATAATGGAGAAATGGCTAAGTTAAAATTATGGTACATCTATACTGTAGAATATTATTCAGTGATTAAAATGTTTATAAAGAGATTGATATGTAGTGGGGGATGTTTATGATACAGTGTTAAGTACAGGAGGTACTGTCTCAATCACATAAATATATGTATGGGGAAAAAAAGGTATGCCAAAATGTCAACTATAGTTATTTCTGGGATAGGAATGAAAGAATATTGTATTCCCCTATCTATGCTTTCCTATATCTGTAATTTATTACCTTTTTTACAATGAGTTTCATGTCAGATTAAGAAGTTCTTTTTTAAAAAATTCAAAGCAAACTCAAGGAAGCCATGGGAGACTTGGAAATATGATAGATAATTACAGCCAGGCATTAAACTAAAGCTAGAGGCTGAGTCCAAAATCTGGGAGTGGGTTACCAGAATCTTCCATATGAGTGCTTGTTCAGGTAGTGTTTTGTTATAGAGTCCACCAGTCCCATTAACTGAGAACTTCTCCCTGCTCAGCAGGGAGTCTGCTTCTCCCTCTGACCCTCACCCCTCTCATGCTCTCTCATTCTCTTTCTCAAATAAATAAATAAAATCTTTTAAAAAAAAGAAATTATCTAACTGAGAACTTCAACATCTTAGTGTCATATATTGAGCCCATGGGATGGGTGCAGCAATGCTGACCTGGTAGGACAAAGCCAAAAAACAGAACTCAGGACAGAAAGTTAGGCCTGGATAGATGAGATGGTATAACAAAGCCAAACTTTCTGGAAATGGAGTATCAGGCGAAAAGTCCAGTCTTTGGCTACCACAACAGCAGAGGTAAGAGCTGCCAGATATCAAATAAGTAGATGCAAGAGGCAAAAGCTGCTGGAGCAGTATGGATTCAAACATTTTAAGTGAAGTTCGGGAGCAAGGATTCAGGTGTTGGGCAGGTCACATTAATCTCCTAAAATGGGATTTAGGCTAGTACCTCAGTTGAAAATCTAAGGCGTGACTTTAAACATCTCAAAGGTATAGCTTAGTGTCAGCAAATCTGTTTTAGCCTTTTCCAAGAAAGGCATTTTTTTTATGCCTAGGTTATTTAAATAGTAATAATGAGCGAAAATTTACTAAGTACCTATTATATGCCATACACTGTGGCCTCATGCTGTGCTAGACACTTGATGTGCTTTACAAATATTACCTCATTTTATGATATGGGCTTTTCCATCCCATTTGAAAGAGGAAGCAATTGAGCCTCAGAGAAATAAGAAACAGATGTCACACAAGTAGAAAGTGGCAGAGCAAGGTCTACAACCCAGGTCAATTTGACTCCAAAGCCTATAGTCCTAACCACCTCATTACTGATCAGTGGCTAATTCTGTGTGGCCATTTGTATATTCTGTGCTTCTTTTTAGAAAAATCTGTCTGTCAGTAAGCCAAAAATCCTGTCTACCAGGGATGAGACTAATAGATATCATGGATAAGCAAATTGCATCAAGATCTTTGTGCCTATTAAAGGGCTATTACTAATAAAAAATTATTACATATTTGAAAGTTATAAAGAGAATAGATCTTAAAAGTTCTCACCACAAGAGAAAAAAATCTGTAACTGTGTATGGTGACAGATGTTGACTAGACTTCTTGTGATCATTTCACAATATATACAATCATCAAATCATTATGCTATACACCTGAAACCAATATAGTTCTATATTTCAATTATATTTCAATTCAAAAGTACTATTTATGAGAGTTAATTTGGAAACAAGGAAGTCTTAGTACCCTTAAAATCACACCATGGGTCTGGAGATGACTCCCACATCTCTAGCCAAGGTAAACAGGGAAGAAATGAAAAGTTCCTAAAAAGGAAGTCTAGGTAGCTGTGAAAATTAGTCTGGATTCACTAAGGATCTAAATGGAGTAAGTAAGGCATTAAACAAATAAGATTTCTAATTAAAATTGAAAACACAACACACAAACTTTTATGTGATTCTTTGGATCACTGAACTGTACCCCCTTTAGACCAAGCGTCTAAAGGACACCATTAAATATATAAGTATAAAAAAATCTTTACAGTGCAGTAAACATTTCTGCAGACTGAAGAATAAAATCAATTGTGCAAAGTTGAACAATAGATAAAAAGAGTAAATACTCCTTTGTTTCTTAGAGATTAACGTAGAGCTGTTGAATATCAGTTGCAACTTAATAACGTGCTCAGGTGCTTTGTTTTTTAATCACTCAAGATTTGACATGTTTTCTTCTGTTGAGTGAGAGTTCATGCAATTAGCTGTACAAAAAGCTACAGACACGCCTAGGTTACTTTACCTTAACAGAAGTAACTGTTCGCACATCAATGGCATACTCTCCATCACTCATTCTAAATCTAGCAGGCCATTCCAAAAGTAACCATCTGGCTTCAACAAACATCATTCACTTCCTGTTAAAAAAAAAAAAAGAGTTAGTGCCTTCAGCAGTAATTCTCATCCCTTTTCCAAGAGATGTTTCAAACACTCTGTGATGAAATTATGCAAAGAAAATAGGAAATAAGTGATTCTGTGAATGTCACAAAATGGCAATGCGGAAGTGTCATAGTAGCCCTTGATCACCTTGGAAGAAGGTGAAATTTTTAAACATCTGCTCAAAGATACCAAATAAATTTCTGTTTTGTTTTATTTTTAATGGTTCAAGTGCCAATCTGAAGATTCCATTTTGAAGTTATAGCATTGATATCAAGATATCCTTTTCATTCTATGAGTGTACTTAGAAGAGGGTGGGGCAAGTTTCAATGTCAAATAAACCGAAGTAGAGGATAAATAAAAAACAAGAAATGAAAAATGATGTAATACAAAGCTATTTAGCTCTGCCAGATGCTTCTGTAACAAACAAGGGATCCCAGCAAGTCAAATGCATGCCTTATTGTCTTCCCAATAGCTTCTGTAACAAGTTATTTGATGTGGAAGCAAACTTGGGCCCAGCTCTTGACAGTGTTATAGCCCTTGGTCAAAGTTTTCAACAGTGTTTGCGGCAGGCATGACTAGGCAGCTAGATTACACATACTGACTTTCCACTTGCAGATACACAATATTTACTTTTCAGGGTGAGCCAGTACACCAGCTGACCAATTAGGCCACAGATTCTTTGCACTTCATGAAAGCTAAGCAAGACTGTGAATATAAAAGCCACAGAAATACATGCAGCCTGAACTTTCCTTTAATGTGTCCTCATATAATCTCCATAAAAAAGAATGCCAATGACCAGTAGTCTTCTACATCAGAGCCACTTAGGTGTAAAAAAAACACAGAGAGTATCTCTCAAGTGGAAAGTTCTAGTTCTGTGGTTTATGAACACCTACATTCAGCAGTAGATAGAACCAAACTTTAGAACAAAGACAAAGTTTTACAAGAAATATGAATTCCTAGGGCACCTGAGTGGCTCTGCCGGTTGAGCATCCGACTCTTGGTTTCGGTTCAGGTCATGATCTCATGGGTCGTGGGATCCAGCCCCACATTGGGCTCCACGCTTAGCAGGGAGTCTGCTTGAAGATTCTCTCCCTCTGCTCCTCCCCCCACTCGCTCGCTCTCTCTCAAATAATTAAATAAATCTTTAAAAAAAAAATCTGAATTCCTCTAACCTCCCTGTCATTCAGCCTGTAATTCAAGTCCTTCCACAATCAACTGTATAATTTTTAAATCAATATTTCCTTCAATGAATCCTTTCTTCTAGCCAAAGTGATCTTTTTACGATACCATGAACACATGGTATACATTCCTACCTCTCTGCCTCTACTCAAACCATTGCCCCCCACCTAGAATGTTATCATTCCTCCTCCCTCTCTCCTAGATCCCACACCTCCATTTACCAACTCAAAAACCCAGCTCCTCCATGATGACTTCTTGGCCACAGGGATTTCTCTCTTCTCTGATCTCCCTTAGCATTAACTGTTTATCTATTCATTTAATACTTATACTGCTGCATGACCATCCTCATATCATTATATAACCTTTTATTTTAGTGTGTATTGCCCTCCCAAAAAAGTTTCCAGTCACCTGTAGGCCGCTTCTACTTGAGTGGCTGCCGTCCTGCAAATTCAACAAACCTACCACCAAGCCTATATTCTTCTTAAACTTCTATTACCAACACCACTATTCTTACATTTCAGCTAGGCTCAAAACCTTAGATTCACCTTTGAGTCTCCTTCCTCTTACATACTTCCCATATTAAACCAGTCACCATCTCTTATAACCAACCACTTGCCTTTCCCATTTCCAGTGCCAACTCCATTGCTCAGGCCTTTATTTCCTCACTTGGGCTATTTGAAAAGATTCCCACTGTCTTCTCTGTCTCCAGTTTCTCCCAACTTCAGTCCAATCTAAACACCTCAGCCAGATTAATCTTCCTACATGTAGCTCTGAATCACATTACTATTCTGAGAAAATACCTTCAATGGCATCTCAAGGCCTACCAAATAAAGTATAAATTCCTCAGTCTGGCATTAGCTAGGCATAGTGTCATGGATGCTGTGGTGTGCCACCCAGATCCCCCTTCAGTACCAAAGCATGCATTCTCCAATGCTAGCAGTGTTGGCTTCTGACAAGTCATAGTTTAATTCTTCCCCAGAAATTGCCATTGACCAAAAGGAAATGTTTGGCCCAAGGTTTGCTTTCTCCCCAGAGGCAGACCACATTTAATAACTGATTACTATGGGAATACAAAGGCCCACCCCCCCTTGTCTCAATTCAGGACAATTTTTTACAGTTACTCTAACTCCTGTGTGCCATGTGGGATTAGCTGAGGCCTCTGTTGCAACTTCATTTCAACTCAACTTGTGCCTCTGCCCTATCCTACTTCTCAACTCCCTCACAAGGGTTGACCCTACAAGCATTTCCCAATAAACTTCTTGCACTGGAGTCTTTATTTCAGAATTTGTGTTCAAGGAACCCAACCTAAGACACCCAACCATCTTTCTTTCATATCTTTCACTCTTGTCCTTCCTATATCCTACATTACAGTCAAACAGTGATCTGCCATTCCTTAAAGATAACCTCATATATCACCACTTATTCATAAAAAAAAAAATCTACTGAATATCTAAAATTCCAGACTCTATAAGAGGTATTTACTGACCTTAAGAGATATAGACAAGTAAACAAGCCATTAGAATCAGTGTGAACAGTGATTTCCCAGCAGAGACCACAGAAACAGCAAGGGAGAAGCATGTGCTAGATAGGAAACAGCATGCACAAGGTCCTAGAGATAAGAAAACTCACCTGGTGAGTCAGTGAACTGCAAGTGCACTTCAAAATGGCTGAAGCTCAGGGAGCTTGAGTGGTGGTGGCAAGAGAAGAGGCAAGAGATGTCAGCAAGGCCAGGACAAGAAAGGCAAGTAGCCTTATTTAGAACCTGGACACTATCCTTAGGGCAAATAGAAGCTATTAGAGGGCTTTAAGGAAAAAAAATCACAATGATCATATTTGTGCTTTAGAAAGGTTTATCTGACAACACTGTAGAGAAAGAATTAGCTGGAGGAAAAATCAAAGGTAGATGCTACTGCAGTCATTCAGGCAAAGGTGATGGTGAACTGACCCAAGGAGGTGGCAATGGAGATGGAGAGACCTGGGCAGATTCAGAAAATATTAATAACTACAATATAAAGGGCATGATGGTTAATCATATGGAGAGTGATAGGAAGGGAGGAATAAAAAATTGTGTTTCTGACTTAAATAATTGGATGTACATTATCCACTGAGATAGGACACACTGAGGGATGCAGAAGTGGGGAGAAAGATGGTGAGTTTGGTTTTGGCCATGCTAGACATAAGGTATTTAAGTAAGAGTTGGATATGTGGGTGTGCACAGCAGATATATAGGTCTGACTTTTAAGAGAGCAACCTGGCTAGAGGCACAGGCCAGGCATCATGAGCATCTATATGGTTATAGAAACCTGGAGATGAGATTGAAAAGAGCTGTTAGACTAACAGAAGAAAACCTAGTAAAACATGATATCACAGAAGTCAAGAGAACCCTTCAAGATGAAGCAAGTGGTCAAAGGCATCAAATACTACTCATGCCAAATAAAATAAAGACCAAAAACAGTGTCCACTGATTAGAAACATCTCTGTGCCTTTGCTCAAACTATCCCAATAACCAAAGAGCATAGAAATGTTTTCCATCTTTCAAGGATCAGCTCAAATTGCCTCACATTTGCATAGTGATTTACTGAACATCATCACAGGTTACCTCATTTACTGACTAAAATTTTGAGAGTTAAAACTATCTCATATGTCTTGACTTCCTCCTCAGCTCATTAAAATGTGGATGCTGTAGGTTCAGGAAAGGAACCAAATTTGCAGAGAAAATTTCATTGCAGAGAATGTATGGATGGGATGAGCTGGTCCACAGGTTGGAACTATTGCTTGTCCCTGTCAGGAAGATGGTACAACTAAGCCCATGTCCATGTAGGAAGAGTCATCAAGAAATGCCCTTTTTTGTTTAGAAAAGAACATGAGACAGTCTTCAACCTTATATTCAAACTTAGTGAATGAAATGAGGTGAAAAGGCCATCCTACCTTTTCACTGTGACATTAACCCCTTGGACCATTTTAGAGCTAGATCTGGAGCAAAATGCCCACATCTGGATCCTGACTGACACTCGCCCCAAAGAGAGGCCATGAGCAGCCACCGATAAAGCAGGCATTCATCCTCTGACTGTTCATTTTTCTGGAGTGTAAACATCTAAAAAGGAAGGCCCATTTGAATAGGTACAACTGCCAACTTCACTTACCCCTTCATATTTAATGAGCCTATTTTGTTTTATGAGTGCTTCAAAATTGCTGACAGAGAAGAGGCAGCTATGAATGGAAAACATGAAGCAACTTGCTGAGCCCTCATTGTGAGCTTGATGGCTTGCCTCATCGTGCCCTCACAGACCTACATTTCCATGATTCCTTTAATTCTCTTCAAATGCGAAGAGAAGAATTCTCGCTCTCCTCCACAGTGTTAACATGAAAGAATATTTCAAAGCAGCTTGAGGGAGATGCAGGCACCAACACAGTAACTGTTAACATGGTAATAAGTGGTACATTTTTGGAGACATTCAGCCCAGACCCTCAAAATTCACTGCACAGCTACAGGGCCAGGAATCAATCTGCCCTTCCCCTCTCCCTGCCTAAGCAACATTCCTCTTAAGTTCTCAAGAGGCCCTGGCATTTAGAACATTAGCAAATATTGACTCAATGCCCAGAAGAATAGCTTGAAAATGGTGGGTCCTTGATGGTAGTGACACTCAACAATGGAAAAAATAGCCTTTTAAGCCATAGATTTTTATAAATGGAGAGAAGACAGAGTAGTGAAGATGAAAGTTAAAGGTAAAAATTTCCAGCAGCTTCTATCTGGAATATGTTAGTTAAAGAAACTTCAGCTCAGGCAGACAGCCTCTCCTTTGCTGTCCTACCTGCTGCTCGCAGTGCATTCAATTTGCTGCTGCGGTGTATTCAATAAACTTCTATCTCCTGAAAGAAAGGAGAGAGAGAGAGAAAGGAAAGAAACTTCAGCTCATTAAGAGGCTAGTAAATGCCTATTAACATTAAGCACTGAAAGAATTTGGGTGATCCCCTCTTTACATCATCATTTTGTCATTTAGCACTGCTTCCACATTAAGTCATACAATATTGCATACTTCACTTCTGGATGCTTTTACCCCTTATACTGTGGTTTCCACTGACAAGCCTGAGTGGGTTAAAAACAGATGATCCACTCTACACTGGACCATCTTATAAGTGTCCAAGGATGCAAGGCATCATTAAAGTGATGTGTAAGGAGAGTATTTCAGACAAGAGGAAGAATATTACAGATCTGAATCTTAGGAAGGAAATTAGGGAGTTACTCCAATGCCAGCATTTTACATGACTGAAAAAAAATTTTAAACAAGCCAAGACATGAGAGAAAGTGCCTTACCAAGGTCACATAGTTATAAATACCTTCTCGTAGTTTTATTCTCTGTGTGTTCCTACTGTTTTAATACCTGCAATATTAGATTCATATCACAATATAATAATATGTTATATTTTTTAATCTTAGTGACCAACCACACACACACACACACACACACACAACATACAGCTGTCTAGAACTCCTTCATGAAGTTCATTTAGACATAGAAAATGATTTAGGTAGGAAAGAACATTCTCCAAACACCAACTATATATTAAATTGAGAAGAAGTCTATTTGTAATAGGCCAGAAAATTCTCTCCTGTAGCTAATAATAATAATAATAATAATAACAACAACAACAGGTAGGATTTTTAGGTCCTTTGAATTAATAATAACAGGTACAATTTTTTAGATGCATTAACACATTTAATCCTGACAACAATCCTATGAGGTAGGACTATTATGATCCCCATTTTAGAAGTGAAGAAGCCAGGGCTGGAAGAGGTTAAGTAATTTTCCCAATTGTTCACTGGTCCTATAGCTAATAAATGAGAAAGCAAGAATTTCTAAGCCTTAACTGTCAGGCTCCAGAGCCTGCCATTTTAACTGTTATATCATATTGACTAGGCTTAATATACACAACCATAAACAATATGCATGAGACTGATTCGCAAATGATTTCCCAGAGCTTAAAAATAAGAGTTTCATTCTATGGGGCGCCTGGGTGGCTCAGTCGGTTAAGCCACTGCCTTCAGCCCAGATCATGATCCCAGGGTCCTGGGATCAAGCCCTGCATCGGGCTCCTTGCTCAGCAGGGAGCCTGCTTCTCCCTCTCCTCCCCACTCTTGCTCTTTCTCGCTATCTCTGTCAGTGTCTCTTTCTCTCAAATAAGTAAATAAAATCTTCTAAAAAAAATAAGAGTTTCATTCTATATACAAAATTTTAGATTTTTGTTTTTTTTTAATTTCTATTTATTTTTTTGCTAGAGAGAGAGAGGGAAAAAAAAAACGAGCAGAGGGGAGGGGCAGGGGGAGAAGCAGACTCCCTGCTGAGAAGGGAGCCCAACATGGGGCTTGATCCCAGGACCCTGAGATCAGGACCTCAGCTAAAGGCAGATTCTTTTTTTTTTTTTTTTTAAAGATTTTATTTATTTATTTGAGACAGAGAGAATGAGAGAGAGAGAGCACATGAGAGGGGGGAGGGCCAGAGGGAGAAGCAGACCCCCCACTGAGCAGGGAGCCCGATGCGGGACTCGATCCCGGGACTCCAGGATCATGACCTGAGCCGAAGGCAGTCGCTTAACCGACTGAGCCACCCAGGCGCCCCTAAAGGCAGATTCTTAACTGACTGAGCCACCCAGGGGCCCTAAGTTTTTCTTTTTTTTATAGTATGTCTTGGAACTGTTGAGTTTAAACAGTAGAATAATTCAACACTCATAATTCTCATGCTGCCCTTTCCACATTTAATTTCACCAGATAATTTTTATAACAAATTAATGTAAGACTGCATCCAGTTTAAGAACTATAGTTATGCACTTATTTTAATATTTTTCAAGAACTTTAATTTTTCTCTAGAAGATTGCTCTTTTTGATGAAATGTTTAGCATCTCTATTTTTTAGTCATCATTTATCACTTTCTCCAGTTAGCTCTCATAAATTATCAGTGGAAATTATACTTGGTTTGGGAACAACCCACAAAGATTATATATGGGGTTACTTTCCTTTAAGGGTAAATGAAAAATTCCAATAATTACTACAGATTTTGCCAATGGGAAATTGACTATAACCTCAGGTGAACCCTTTTTGAAATATAATCTGAATTTTTTTTGAATGATCACAATAAGCAACAGCTTCTTGTATTTTAAGCTGTTCAAAATTTTCTAAACTGTCAAATTATAAATCACTGTCATAAATTGCAAATTAAATTCACACCAACTTACAAAATAATGTAATCAAGTAATTATAATTCAACAGAATTTATTAAGTGACTGCAATATGAACTAAATAATTAGTAGCCATCTCAAACAAGTATCCACATTATTAATAGGCAGAAATAAAAGGGTTATTTATTGACTTAAAGTGAAAGATAACCTTTTCTTAGCTTTTCCTTTCCAAGTAGCATATTGACCCCAATAGTTAGTTTTTCACTTATCTTCCAAATAAGATAATGTAAAAATCTGATTTGAAAAGAATGAAAACTAAGCATACCTATCATGAACAGGACCTCATATTAAATGCTGATAAGATATACCTAAAAATGCAAAAATAATAGTTTCAAAATAATTTTATCCACTTTTTGATCTTATCATTTTCACTCTGGGCTGTCTTTATCACATTTTACAGATAAAGATATACCAAAGTAACTTAACTAAAGAAGGGAAAGATTTATATACAGAAAACTACAAAACATCAATGGAAGACATCAACAAGACAGAAACAAATGGAAAGACATTCTGTGTTCATGGATTAGAAGACTTAATATTGTTAAAATGTCCATACTACCCAAAGTGAGCTACAGATTCAGTGCAATCCCTATCAAAATCCATAAGATATTTTTAACAGAAATAGAAAAAACAATTCTACAATTCATATGAAACCGCAAAAGACCACAAATAGTCAAAGAAATCCTGAGAAAGGAGAACAAAGCTGGAATTCTGATTTCAAAATATATTATGAAGCTACAGTAGTCAAAACACTATGGTACTAGCATAAAGACAGCTATATAGACCAATAAAACAGAATAGAGCCCAGACATAAATCCACACACATACAGCTAATTGACCTTTGACAAGGGTGCCAAGAATACACATTGTGAAAGGAGAGTCTCTTGAACAAATGTTGTTGACAAAACTGGATATCCATATGCAAAATAATAAAATTGGATCCTTATCTTATACCATAAATGAAAATCGGCTTAAACATAAGACCTAAAATTGTAAAACTCCCAGAATGAAACATAAAGGAAAAACTTCATGACATTGGTATTGGCAATTATTTCATGAATCTAACACCAAAAGCACAGGCAACAAAAACAAAAATAAACAAGTGGGTCTAACTACATCAAACTAAAAGCCTTCTGCATAGCAAAGGAGATAATCAACAGAGTGAAAAGGCAACCTATGAAATGGGAGAAAATATTTGCAAAACATGTATCTGATAAGGGATTAATCTCCCTAATATATAAAGAATTCCTACAATTCAATAACAAAAAAAATAATTTGATTTCAAAAATGGGCTAAGGACTTGAATAAAAATTTCTTCAAAGAAGACATACAAACAGCCAATGGGTGTATGGAAAAGATGTTCATCATCATTAATCATCAGGGAAATGCAAATCAAAACTATAATGAGGTATCACCTTATATCTATCAAAATCACTATTATGAAAAAAAACAAGCAAATAAAAAAAGTGTTAAAGACGATGCATAGAAGTTGGAACCTTTAAACACTCTTGGTGCAAATGCAAAATGGTGCAGCTGCTATGAAAAATACAATGGAGGGGGGCAACTGGGTGGCTCAGTCATTAAGCATCTGCCTTTGGCTCAGGTCATGATCCCAGGATCCTAGGATCGAGCCCTGCATCGCACTCCCTGCTCAGCAGGAAGCCTGCTTCTCCCTCTCCCATTCCCCCGCTTGTGTTCCCTCTCTCGCTGTGTCTCTCTCTCTGTCAAATAAATAAATAAAATCTTTAATAAAAAAAACCCAATGGAGTTTCCTGAAAAAATTAAAAATAGAACTACCTTATGATTCAACAATGCCACTTCTGAATTTATATCCAAAAAAATTAAAATTAGGATCTCAAAGGGGTATTAGTATTCCCATATTTATTGCAGCACTATTCACAATAGCTAAGAGGTAGAAACAACCAATGTCATTGACAAATAAATGGATAAAAAAAATATGGTATACAATGGAATACTATTCAGTCTTAAGAAAAAAAAGAAATTGTGTAATATTTGACAATATAGATGGACTTTGACGACATGATGCTAAGTGAAATAAGCCAGACACAGAAAGACAAATACTATATGATTCTACTTTTATGAGATATATAAACGAGTCAAATTCATGAAATCAAAGACTGAAATGGTGGTTACCAGGGGGTAGGGAAAGGGAGAAATAAATTATTAATCAAAAAACATAAAATTTCAGTTAAGATGAATAAGCTCTAGATATCTGCTGTACAATATTGTGTCTATATTCAACAATAATGTATTGTACACTTAAAATTTGTTAATCTTAATCTTACGTTAAGTGTCCTGACCACAACAAAATGTTTTAAAAAAGAAAACATGTCTCAGTTTTAAATATTTGAGGTTCTCTAATAACTTGTAGGATGCTTAGTATAACATTTAAATAAATATTTTTGACATGTAAGTCTGATCACTTCTCCCCACAAAGTATCATCCTACACCGAAAGCATTTCAGTCGTCTCCCACTGCTTTTAGAATTAAAGACAAAAATCGGGGGGGCGGAGCAAGATGGCGGAGGAGTAGGAGACCTGTATTTCATCTGGTCTCAGGAATTCAGCTGGATAAGGATCACACCATTCTGAACACCTACAAACTCAACAGGAGATCAAAGAAAAGAATAGCAACAACTCTCTGAACAGAAAAGCGACCACTTTCTGGAAGGTAGGACATGTGGAGAAGTGAATCAGAGGCAATATTCGGGAGGACAGATGGCGGGGGAGGGGCCTCTGTCAGCCGCTTCTGGCAAGTGATAGAGCAGCGGAGCACAAAACCGGAACTTTTAGAAGTCGGCTCCACTGAGGGAGGTCGCTCCAGTGGCTAAGCAGGGGGTGGAACCCTCGCAGGACAGTGTGGTCTCAGGACCCTCAGGGTCACAGAAAGACCGGGGGTGCCTGAGTGCAGCAGAGCTCCTAGGTATCGGAGCAGGGAAGCCGGCTGCAGAGACAGAGCAGAGGCACGGGCTCTCAGCTCGGGGTTGCCATAAACCATGATCCGAGGCACAGTCGGGCCACTGCTCCTCCAGCAGGGACCCAACAAGCGGCAGATCTGGGGAAACTCCCCTTCCTCCCCCGAGAGGAGCAGTGCGGGAGTGCACTGCAGGGATCTGCTGGGTTTGGAGACTCCACACGGGGTCATGCGCCAGAGATAGAAACGCTCGGTCATGGGCAGGGTGAGCACGGAGTGCAGCCAGAGACCAGGGAGACAGAAGTGATTGACTACTTTTCTCTGGAGGTGCACTGAAGAGTGGGGCCCCGAGTTCTTGGCTCCTCCGGGGTGGAGATTGGGAGGCCGCCATTTTCACTCTCCTCCTCCAAAGCCGAATGCAAAGCTTGCAGGGAACAAAAGCTCCCGAGAGCAAACCCGAGCAGATTACTTAGCCCGGACCGGCAAGGGCAGGGCAATTCCGCCTCCGGCAAAGGCATTTGGGAAACACAGCAACAGGCCCCTCCCCCAGAAGATCAGCAAGAACAGCCAGCCAAGACCAAGTTTACCGATCAATGACAACAGCAGAACTATAGCACTAGGGGAATGCTGCACATAGAATCCATGGCTTTTTTACCATGATTCTTTAGTCTTTCAAAGTTAATTTTTTTTAACAGTCTTTTTTTTTTTAATTTTTCTTTTTCCCTTTTTCAACCAAAATCTTATCAATCCCTTTTTTAAAAAACATTTTTATTTTTCATTTTTAGAGTCATATTCTATCCCTTCCTAGTAGTTACCCTTATTTTTGGCATATATATATAAGTTGTTCTCTCTTTAAAATTTTGAGATACAGTTTCTTCTAACAGATCAAAATATACCCTAAGTCTCTAGTGTATGGCTTTGTTCTGGTCTTCTGCCTGATCACATCCTCTCCCTTTTTTTCTTTTCTGTTCTTTTTTTTTTAAATCCTCTTCTTTCTTTTTTCAAACAACTTCTTATCAATTCCTTTTATAAAATTTTTTATAATTTTCATCTTTACAGTCATATTCCATCCCTTCATCATATCAACCCTTATTTTTGTATATATATAAGTTTTTCTTTCTTTAAAATTTTGGGAGCCACTTTCTTCTAACAGACCAAAATACACCCAGAATCTAGTGTGTGGCACTGATCTATGCACCAGCCTGATCATATTTGATCATATTCTGGGTTTTTTTGTTTTGTTCTGTTTTTGTTTTTATCTTTTTTCTTTTTTTCTTTTTCTTTTTTCTTTCTTTCCCTTTCTTTTCCCCCAGCTTCAGGTCTTTAGTGATTTGTTTAGAGTATATTTTCTGGGGACGTTGTTACCCTGTTAGCATTTTGTTCTATCATTCACCTATTCGCCTCTGGACAAAATGACAAGATGGAAAAAATCATCTCAGCAAAAAAAACAAGAGGCAGTACCGACTGCCAGGGACCTACTCAATACGGACATTAGTACAATGTCAGATCTAGAGTTCAGAATTATCACTTTAAAGATACTAGCTGGGCTTGAAAAAAGCATGGAAGTTATTAGAGAAACCCTTTCTGGAGAAATAAAAGAACTAAAATCTAACCAAGTCAAAATCAAAAAGGCTATTAATGAGGTGCAATCAAAAATGGGGGTGCTAACTGCCAGGATAAATGAGGCAGAAGAAAGACTTAGTGATATAGAAGACCAAATGATGGAAAATAAAGAAGCTGAGAAAAAGAGAGATAAACAACTACTGGATCACAAGGGCAGAATTCGAGAGATAAGTGATACCATAGATGAAACAACATTAGAATAATTGGGATCCCAGAAGAAGAAGAAAGAGAAAGAGGGGCAGAAGGTATATTGGAGCAAATTATAGAGAGAACTTCCCTAATTTGGGGAAGGAAACAGGCATCAAAATCCAGGAGGCACAGAGAACCCCTCTCAAAATCAATAAAAATAGGTCAACACCCCAACATCTAATACGAAAACTTACGAGTCTCAGAGACAAAGGGGAAATCCTGAAAGCAGCTCGGGAGAAGAGATCTGTAACCTACAATGGTAGAAACATTAGATTGGCAACAGACCTATCCACAGAGACCTGGCAGGCCAGAAAGGACTGGCCTGATATATTCAGAGCACTAAATGAGAAAAATATGCAGCCAAGAATACTATATCCAGCTAGGCTGTCATTGAAAAAGGAAGGAGAGATAAAGAGCTTCCAGGACAAACAAAAACTAAAGGAATTTGCACACATGAAACCAGCCCTACAAGAAATCTTGAAAGGGGTCCTCTAAGCAAAGAGAGAGCCTAAAAGCAACATAGACCAGAAAGGAACACAGACAATATACAGTAACAGTCACCTTACAGGCAATACAATGGCACTAAATTCATACCTTTCAATAGTTATCCTGAATGTAAATGGGCTAAATGCCCCAATCAAAAGACACAGGCTATCAGATTGGATTAAAAAACAAGACCCATCGATATGCTGTCTGCAAGAGACTCATTTTAGACCCAAAGACACCCCCAGATTGAAAGTGAGTGGGTGGAAAATGATTTACCATACTAATGGACACCAAAACAAAGCTGGGGTGACAATCCTTCTATCAGACAAATTAGATTTTAAACTAAAGACTGTAATAAGAGATGAGGAAGGACACTATATCCTACTTAAAGGGTCTCTCCAACAAGATCTAACAATTGTAAATATCTATGCCCCTAACATGGGAGCAGCCAATTATATAAGCCAATTAATAACAAAAGCAAAGAAACACATCGACAACAATACAATAATAGTGGGGGACTTTAACACCCCCCTCACTGAAATGGACAGATCATCTAAGCAAAAGATCAACAAGGAAATAAAGACTTTAAATGACACACTGGACCAAATGGACTTCACAGACATATTCAGAACATTCCATCCCAAAGCAACAGAATACACATTCTTCTCTAGTGCCCATGGAACATTCTCCACAATAGATCACATCCTAGGTCACAAATCAGGTCTCAGCTGGTACCAAAAGATTGGGATCATTCCCTGCCTATTTTCAGACCACAACGCTTTGAAACTAGAACTCAATCACAAGAGGAAAGTCAGAAAGAACTCAAACACATGGAGGCTAAAGAGCATCCTACTAAAGAATGAGTGGGTCAACCAGGAAATTAAAGAAGAATTAAAAAAATTCATGGAAACCAGTGAAAATGAAAACACAACTGTTCAAAATCTTTGGGATGCAGCAAAGGCAGTCCTAAGAGGAAAGTATATAGCAATACAAGCCTTTCTCAAGAAACAAGAAAGGTCTCAAATACACAACCTAGCCTTACAACTAAAGGAGCTGGAGAAAAAACAGCAAATAAAGCCTAAACCCAGCAGGAGAAGAGAAATAATAAAGATCAGAGCAGAAATCAATGAAATAGAAAGCAAAAGAACAATAGAACAAATCAACAAAACTAGGAGATGGTTCTTTGAAAGAATTACCAAGATTGATAAACCCCTGGCCAGACTTATCAAAAAGAAAAGAGAAATGACCCAAATCAACAAAATCATGAATGAAAGAGGAGAGATCACAAACAACACCAAAGAAATACAAACAATTATAAGAACATATTATAAGCAACTCTATGCCAGCAAATTAGATAACCTGGAAGAAATGGATGCATTCCTAGAGAGGTATCAACTACCAAAACTGAACCAGGAAGAAACAGAAAACCTGAACAGACCTACAACCACTAAGGAAATTGAAGCAGTCATCAAAAATCTCCCAACAAACAAAAGCCCAGGGCCAGATGGCTTCCCAGGGGAATTCTACCAAACATTTAAAGAAGAATTAATACCTATTCTTCTGAAACTGTTCCAAAACATAGAAATCGAAGTAAAACTTCCAAACTCGTTTTATGAGGCCACCATTACCTTGATCCCAAAACCAAAGACCCCATCAAAAAGGAGAATTACAGACCAATATCCCTGATGAACATGGATGCAAAAATTCTCACCAAAATACTAGCCAATAGGATCCAACAGTACATTAAAAGGCTTATTCACCACGACCAAGTGGGATTTATCCCTGGGCTGCAAGGTTGGTTCAACACCCGCAAATCAATCAACGTGATACAATACATTAACAAAAGAAAGAACAAGAATCATATGATCCTCTCAATAGATGCAGAAAAAGCCTTTGACAAAGTACAGCATCCTTTATTGATCAAAACTCTTCAGAGTATAGGGATCGAGGGTACATACCTCAATATCATAAAAGCCATCTATGAAAAACCCACAGTGAATATCATTCTCAATGGGGAAAAACTGAGAGCTTTCCCCCTAAGGTCAGGAACGTGGCAGGGATGTCCACTATCACCATTGCTATTCAACATAGTATTAGAAGTCCTAGCCACAGCAATCAGACAACAAAAAGAAATAAAAGGCATCCAAATTGGCAAAGAAGAAGTCAAACTCTCACTCTTTGCAGATGATATGATACTTTATGTGGAAAACCCAAAGACTCCACCCCAAAACTGCTAGAACTCATACAGGAATTCAGTCAAGTGGCAGGATATAAAATCAATGCACAGAAATCAGTGCCATTCTTATACACCAACAACAAGACAGATGAAAAAGAAATTAAGGAGTTGATCCCATTTACAATTGCACCCAAAACCATAAGAGACCTAGGAATAAATCTAATCAAAGAGGCAAAGGATCTGTACTCAGAAAACTATAAAATACTCATGAAAGAAATGAGGAAGACACAAAGAAATGGAAAAACGTTCCATGCTCATGGATTGGAAGAACAAATATTGTGAAGATGTCAATGCTACCTAGAGCAGTCTACACATTCAATGCAATCCCCATCAAAATACCATCCACTTTTTTCAAAGAAATGGAACAAATAATCCTAAAATTTGTATGGAACCAGAAAAGACCCTGAATAGCCAGAGGAATGTTGAAAAAGAAAAGAAAAGCTGGTGGCATCACAATTCCGGACTTCCAGCTCTATTACAAAGCTGTCATCATCAAGACAGTATGGTACTGGCACAAAAACAGACACATAGATCAATGGAACAGAATAGAGAGCCCAGAAATGGACCCTCAACTCTATTGTCAACTCATCTTTGACAAAGCAGGAAAGAATGTCCAATGGAAAAAAGACAGTCTCTTCAACAAATGGTGTGGGGAAAATTGGACAGCCACGTGCAGAAGAATGAAACTGGACCATTTCTTTACACCACACACAAAAATAGACTCCAAATGGTTGAAAGACCTCAATGTGAGACAGGAGTCCATCAAAATCCTAAAGGAGAACACAGGCAGCAACCTCTTCGACCTCAGCCGCAGCAACTTCTTCCTAGAAACATTGCCAAAGGCAAGGGAAGCAAGGGCAAAAATGAACTATTGGGACTTCATCAAGATAAAAAGCCTTTGCACAGCAAAAGAAACAGTCAACAAAACCAAAAGACAACCGACAGAATGGGAGAAGATATTTGCAAATGACATAGCAGATAAAGGGCTAGTATCCAAAATCTATAAAGAACTTATCAAACTCAACACCCAAAGAACAAATGATCCAATCAAGAAATGGGCAGAAGACATGAACAGACATTTTTCCAAAGAAGATATCCAAACGGCCAACAGACACATGAAAAAGTGCTCAACATCGCTCGGCATCAGGGAAATCCAAATCAAAACCTCAATGAGAGACCACCTCACACCAGTCAGAATGGCTAAAATCAACAAGTCAGGAAACGACAGATGTTGGCGGGGATGCGGAGAAAGGGGAACCCTCCTACACTGTTGGTGGGAATGCAAGCTGGTGCAGCCACTCTGGATAACAGTATGGAGGTTCCTCAAAAAGTTGAAAATAGAGCTACCATACGATCCAGCAATTGCACTACTGGGTATTTACCCCAAAGATACAAATGTAGGGATCTGAAGGGGTACGTGCACCCCAATGTTTATAGCAGCAATGTCCACAATAGCCAAACTGTGGAAAGAGCCAAGATGTCCATCGACAGATGAATGAATAAAGAAGTGGTATATATATTGTGCAGCCATCAAAAGGAATGAGATCTTGCCATTTTTAATGACATGGATGGAACTGGAGGGTGTTATGCTGAGCGAAATAAGTCAAACAGAAAGACATGTATCATATGACTGATATGAGGAATTCTTAATCTCAGGAAACAAACTGAGGGTTGCTGGAGTGGGTGGTGGGGTGGGAGTGATGGGGTGGCTGGGTGATAGACATTGGGGAGGGTATGTGCTATGGTGAGCACTGTGAATTGTGCAAGACTGTTGAATCACAGATCTGTACCTCTGAAACAAATAATGCAATATATGTTAAGAAAAAAAAAAAGAAGATAGCAGGAGGGGAAGAATGAAGGGGGGGAATCGGTGGGGGACACGAACCATGAGAGACGATGGACTCTGAAAAACAAACTGAGGGTTCTAGAGGGGAGGGGGTTGGGAGGATGGGTTAGCCTGGTGATGGGTATTGAGGAGGGCACGTTCTGCATGGAGCACTGGGTGTTATGCACAAACAATGAATCATGGAACACTACATCAAAAACTAATGATGTAATGTATGGTGATTTACATAAAAATAAAAAAATTTTTTTAAAAAGAATTAAAGACAAAAATCATCTATAACATGGCCTTTGAGCCTCTGAATGATCTGGCCCCTGCTGCCCATCCTCACTCTATTCCCACTGCACTAGCCCCCTCTCTCTGTCCCTCTTGTCACAAAGTTCTGGCACTTGGCCCCTGGCCCTAGGGAACTGCTCATCCCACTCGAACCACCTTCACTTCTTCCTTCAGACCTCTTCCCATCTCACAACTATGTCAAACCCATCTACTTTATGCTCCAATATATTCCCTTTTTTTTTAGCATTTATTACTATTACCATTTTAAATATGTTTATGTGATTATGTGATCATTGCCTGTCTTCCCCCACCCTGGATGCTATACTGCATGAAGGTGGGAGCCTTATGTCTGGCTTTACTCACCATGGTTCACCACTGAGTAACTGTGCCTGAAATAGAGTAGGTACACTATGAAACAAATATTATTTTGTCTTAACAAAATGAGTAGATTTGAATTTATGCTCACCACTTGTGACATAATTTTGTGGTCTTCCTTTTTAGTAGCTCCCATATTGGGCAAGTTTCCATACAGGCAGCAGCGTTTTACCCCAAATAAAGATCTCAACACAGGAATCCAAGGGAGGGCTTGGAATGCTACCTATATCAATGACCTCTATTTTCCCTGAGAGGATTTAAAATTACCAACAGGTTGGGAGAGCCAAGGTGTGCCAGAGAAAGACCTGTTAACTGCATTAGGAATTCATCCTTCCACAGTTAGTTTGCCTTGTGAGTTAATCCCCTCTCAGATAATATAAGGATTTCAGACTATTTTACAATACTGATTTTTTTTTTTTTTTGGCCTCTCTGAAAAGAGCCAAATTTTTTATGGCTTGGAAATGTTTTTGTCTGTTTGTTTTTTAGCTTAGCATAACTTAACTTCAAACTATAACATTTAAGTTGGAGAAGCTAAATGCACAAAAAGAGTGTACCTGACATACCTACCCCAGGAGTATCTCTTCATGGAATCATGGCGTCCTAAGAGTGGAATGGACCTAAGAGAGATCATAACCCATCCTCTTTCATGCTCACAACTCTGAGTCATTCCATGCCTTTCACTGGTGTGTTCCCTGGAGCCAGGGCAATCCGTTACACATAGCTTAAGGGAATTTGGAGCAGAACTTCATGACATTTCTGTGATGAAAGAGCAAAGAAAGTTGTGTCTCTCCACAAAGGTCTAGAGAAATAGGAAGGGGTGGTACAAAAAAGCGAGGATATGTGGGAACAGGACTTGGAGAATGAATAACAGGAAAAGGAAGAACTAGAAAAAAATAGAGAAAATGAAAAAACAATAAAAACCAAATTCTGGAAGCATGCACAAATTGAGATAGCCCAGGGTATGAGTCAGAAAAGCCTTGCTAAAAAAAAAGAAAAAAAGCCAACCAAAGGAAAATTAGAATGGCTTTGCTGTTTCTGTTGTTATTATTCTCTTACAAACAGAAGCTTACAGTTACTAAACAAGGCAAAAATTAGAGTTGTTATAATGTACTGTATGTCTGTGGCTAAATTTTTTGAGGCAAAATACAGTAATCTGAGGATATATGCAAATCAGATAAAAAGATTCAAGATGCAAAATAAAGCATACCTTATATTTATTTTTAAAGAAACTACATTGAGCAGCTAAGAATATTCCCTCCAAAATGCTTAATTTTTCCTTCTCTTCACCAGCTTCCTCACAGTGTGTTCACCCACACACCCTGATGTTAGTGGCACATAAATCAAAACTTTCATAAAAATCAGAAATAAAAAATATGTGAGCACAGAAGTTTCCTGATTTTGGCAAGACTCCAATCCACATATAGTCCTGAACTAGCTCCACTAACATTAAGGATCCAGTTTGTTCTTAGTACAGTAATGGGGAGGGTGCTACCAGCCTTAATTTATATGTACTCATGTACTCTCTGTAAGGAGCAAGATGTCTCTAACAGATTACTTTGGAATTGTCATATGAGATACTGCTGCAAGGTGTATAAAGTCTTCCTGACTAACCAATTTTCAACCAGGCAGTGCCTGAAGTATCAGAATATTTGGAAAATTGTCTCGGTGTATCTGTGACCAACAGCAGTGTAAGGAAAGGATGTATCATTGCATGGGTGTGACATCTATAGTAGGGAAACCATCTCTTAGGACAAGAAACTTGTATGCAATACAGGACACTCTACACCTGAGGAAGATCTAAGGCTCATCAACAATAAAGCAAATAGAGGTTATCTCCAAAGAACAAACAAAAACTCTTTGAAAGGGACAAGCTGCAGATCATATAGAATCATCTTAGCAAAAAAAAAAAAAAAAAAGTCAAAAAGGAGGCACAGTAACTCCCTTTCTGCCAAAGACTAACTCCCTGGGAGGGGCTCCCAGAGCGGTCTTCAAGTCTGTTGACTTGTTTTTTCAAGCCCTTAATGTAACTTGCAGCTACATTGGTTTGTTTTGTTGTTGTGACATGGTCTCCATAGATGTGCATTGAAATTGTGCCCAGCTGCACTGAAGCCAAGAACCATGCAATCTGGAGGTTGTGCAAGCAAGATTACAAGGCTCCAAGGTATCCAGTGCCTGGGCTGCTCATCTCTTCTGCTTACCTCGAAGCTTGGCTTGTCCAAATGGGGCAACAAATGATGCATTGGGACCAGATCCAAATGCTTTAAGATAGTGACTACATTTGCAGAGAAGAAATAGAGATTTATCTTGACATAGGGCTTTATTTCCATGTCTAAGGGAATGGTCAGTGACCAGCAGGACCAGTTAAAGTGTCTGATTATTTTTATTTATTTTGTGTGTGTGTGTGCCTGATTATTTTTAGTTGCCCCCTTTCCTTTCTCTACGTAGCCCAGTTTGGTCATTTTTATTCCTCTCAGGAGTCTATTACCCTCATGTTTTCTTCATCTCCCATCCCTCTCAAGAAATAACTTGATCAGCTCATTCACATGAGACTTAGCAAATAAAAATACAGGACATCCAGTTGAATTTTAATTTTAGATAACCCACAAGTAATTTTTAGTATAACTATATCCTATGCAACATTTGGAACCTACTTAAAGTAAAATTGTACTTACACTAAAATTAGCCATTATTTATTTGAAATTCAAACTTAACTGGTTGTCCTGTATTTTATGTAGCAACTCTACACTAAAGAGTAAATGACTCATGATGTCTTTACTTCTCCCAAGGATACTGACTTAATTTTAACTTAACTTAATTTTAACTCCCAAAGCTTAAACCAATTAATAATTAGGATTTTTTAGCAACAAACTAGAAGAAAGATATATGATATATGGTAAGCAATCACTTATTATGCCCAGCCTTGAGGAGTTACCTTTTTTGAAATTGGAAAAGATCATAATCCGGAGACAGAAAGCATAGTTTGATTCTTATCCTCTTGGACTTAAGGCTACTGATCAACATTTAGTCCAAATCAGACAATATGATTGTTTATGTTAATTGATGGTCTATTCTTCTAGACGTCAAAGATACAAGCCCCTCCCCCAAAATATCTAGTCCCATAGCATCTTGCATGGCTAGAGATACAGGTGGTGTTAGTTGAGTATCCTAAGGCCTCAGCTCACGCTCCATCAGTGAAGACTTTTTTACATGTCATGTCTATTAACAAAGCCAAGTATGAAATATATACTCTTCAAGTCCTCAGAAAACCTATAGTTAGGGTCAGGGAAAGAAGACTTGTGAAAAGAATCATAATCAAAGAGGGGTGCCTGGGTGGCTCAGTCGTTGGGCGTCTGCCTTCGGCTCGGGTCATGATCCCAGGGTCCTGGGATGGAGCCCCACACTGGGCTCCCTGCTCAGCAGGAAGCCTGCTTCTCCCTCTCCCACTCTCCCTGCTTGTATTCCCTCTCTTGCTGTGTCTCTCTCTGTCAAATAAATAAACAAAATCTTAAAAAAAAATGGTAATCAAAGAAAAAAAAAGAGGAGAATGGAATTAAAGAAAGAAGAAAATTAACTCGATCTTAAAAAAAGGTAAATAAGGAGTGAAGAGGACATCTGGGCCAACCCAATTACCTAGAATAGGTGGTTGCCTAGTGGTATGAGTAAAGGATCTCCAAGAAGAACCCTAGAGATGAACTCATTTAACATCCACTCCAACTTCCTTCTGGAATGCCTTCCTGTGTATTACAGGAGGCTGGTAAACCAAAAACTGCTTTCTGCTTTTTTCCATGGCTTCCTTGTAACTAGAGGTCCGGGTGCAGTGTAGGCTCCATCATCAGATTCACTTTCAGAATGGGAATGGAGAGTGAGTGAAACGAGAGAGGCTGGACATGAGGCATCCTCTGCTCCTGAAGATGGAGTGTTAACTCCCCAGTTTAGCAGAAGTGGCTTCCCAACCACAGCTTCTCCATTTGACAGGCAGTGTCCAGATCAAGGCAAGCACAGCAGTTCCTTTGATGGCTCAGTTGTGGTGTGGCTTTGGGATTCATTTCTGGAAGCTCACCAGCCTAGAGTCTGTTTCTTCAGCCCACAGACCAGTTCTGTAGAACACTGAATACCCCGTCATTAATACATGTCAGCTTAAGCTAGCTAGAGTGGGGTCTGTTCTCTGCAACTGAACACTAACTGATACAAGCTGCTGCTCCCAAAATATCTTTTTCACTAGCCTAATGGTTCTCAACTGGGGATAATTCTGTCCCCTGCCTAGAGGATACTTGGCAATGTTCGGAGATATTTTGGTTATAACAACTAGAAGGCGAGGATACTATTGGCATCTAGTCAGTAGAAGTCAGAGACGCTGCTAAACATCCAGCAATGCACAGGGCAGCCCCCCACAACAAAGACTTATCTAATCCAAAATGCCCGTAGTGCTGAGATTGAGAAACCCTTCCCTAGCCCAGAATACCATTTGAAAATTGATCATTAAAAAGACAATATTTGGGGCACCTGGGTGGTTCAGTTGGTTAAGCATCCCACTCTTGATTTTGGTTCAGGCCATGATCTCGGGGTCCTGGGTTGGAGCCCCACATTGGGCTCTCTGTTCAGCGCACTCTGCTTGGGATTCTCCCTCTCCCTCTGCCCCTCCCCCTTCTTGTGCTCTATCTCTCTAAAATAAGTAAAATCTTTTTTTAAAAAGGCAATATTTTCAATATTTTAGTTGAAAAAGTACCTTTTTCACAGTGCAAATAGCTCAAAAAATTACAGGTAAATATTTGCTGTCATACAATACTGTATTAAAAATGATGTTCTCCCCCGCCCCTCGGGGCGGGGCCTGGCGGATGCCTCCTTAGCCGGAGCTTGGAACAGACTCACGGCCGGCAAAGTGAGTTCAATGGCTGAGGTGAGGTACCCTCCCTGGGGGCCTCATAACCCAATTCAAAAATGATGTTCTCTTTATTCTGTGATTGTCAGATTTTAATATTTCTGAAAGCATGCCATGACCTAAAATTAAGGTGTGCTTTTAATGTGGTGATATTTATTTCTTGTTCTTTTTTTTTTAATAAAAAAACTGTTATTAAATCTATGGTATATGTTACAACTTAACATGTCATGTTTATTGACAAAGCCAAGTATGAAATATATATTCTTCAAGTCCTCAGAAAACCTAAGTTAGGGTCAGGGAAAAAGAAGACTTGTGAAAAGAATGGTAATCAAAGAGAAAATAAGGAGGAGAATGGAGTAAAAGAAAGAAGAAAAATCAACTCCATCTAAAAAAATGTAAATAAGGAGTGAAGAGGACACCTGGGCCACCCCAATTACCTAGGATAGGTGGTTGCTCAGTGGAGTTCTTGCCTAGTTCTGAAATCAAAGAACTAGGATAATGTAAGCAAGGTACTTTCCTGAGGGCAAGTTTGCCAAATTGTACATAGAGAATTGCTAATAGTGGGCAAGGGGCACCGTAGCCTCAACCCCAGCTGCACAATAGAATCACTGCAGTGCTTTTCACTGGTTTGGGTGTGAGGCCCAGACATCATTGTTTTTTTCAATCCTGTTTGCAACCAGAGTCAAGAACCACTAATTTAGGGGCAACTCAATGGCTCAGTCTGTTAAGTGTATGATTCTTGATTTTGGCTCAGGTCATGATCTCAAGGCCATGAGATCAACCCCTGCACTGGCCTCCACCCTCAGTGGGGAGTCTGCTTGAAATTCTCTCCCTCTCCACTCTGCCCCTCCCCCTTCTCATGGGCTCTCTCTCCCTAAAATAAATAAATAAAATATTTTTTTAAAAAAGAACCACTAATTAAGAGCATCTTGAAAAATTTGGACCCCTGAAGATGGAAAAAATGGAGGAAAAGGGGTACCACTGTGAGAAAAGATGAGCAAAAATGATGGCACATAACCAGACACACTGTAGAACCTTACTCTTCTACCCAGGACCAGACCTGGTTACCATCGCTAGGCAATTTGCTAACACCCTAGGCTTATAGCTCTTTAGTAACTTTCACAAGGTCTCTGGAGCCCCCCCAAAAAATCACAACTAGGGAATTTAATAATGGATCCTGACAAGAAAAGGAAGATGATTTTGTCTACTCCATATTTAGCACATATGCAGAAGCAAGATTGTATCTTATAAATACTCTTTCTTTAACTTGTAAACATCTTATTCCCCACAAAGTCTAGGTCCTACCTTGAATGAAGAGGTGCTCAGTAAAGATTGGCTAAAGTGAGTTAAATCCACTCCCTAAAAGTGCTACTGACTTAAAATGTATGGAGAAGAGATATAAGCCCCTCTTAAAAAGGAGAGCAAAAATTCAAGAGCTAACAGTAAAGGAAGACAAAAGAACTAGCCCATTCCAATTAGTTCCTTTCTCCACTAGTGGGAAGAGATCTACACTGGTCCAAATAAATGTCACCTCAGAAATTTTCTACCACTGCCAGCCCAACATCCCTACTATTTCTTTGCTCTTTTTAAAGTCAAAATTGACACAATAAATTCTACTGTATCCCCGGTTGCCTTAAGACCCAGAGTATAGACTTCTAAAGCCAGACATTGGATAAGATCCTGAAGGCACGCCATTATACCCAAAGAGTGTGTTTAGGTGACATGCCATGATATTGCAGGGGGTTAGTTTCAAGCAGTAGAGCCGGAAAACTTCATCTATCTCTTTAGAAACAATCACTCTCATCATTCCAGCAAAGTCAGTTTTTCTTTGCTTTACATTTATTTATTCAGAGATTTCTAAATATATGCTGGTCTGCTGAAACAGCTTCTGGGCCCAAGTACAATAAAAACATTAATTAAAATACATGGTTAGAAACACCCAGCAGTGAGCCTGGAACAGCATCAAATGAGCTCTGCCATTTAAGTGTCAGTCATAGAAGATAAAGCCACCTCTAGGTGACCTGTACCACCCCCACCTGTTTCCCCACCCCCAGCTTCTCTGTAGATTCCTGACCAACTGATGCTGAGGTGGGTCCTCTCTGCCGAGAGATGGCCACAACCAATTATTGCATTTCTCTACTAACCCCTGATTTGGCACCGTCTCTACCTGCTTCTCCTTTCATTCTGCAATGAGCTAATGAGAAATTCACAGAATTCCCAAATTTGGCAGAGATCTGGGCATGGGAACCTTATATAACTGTTGGGCTTGGCAGGGCAGGATCTGAAGGGCTGGGTGACCTCTGCTGAAATGTGCCCTGCACTTTGTGGGCAGTGTAATTCTCTCCCTGAGACCGTCGGTCCACCCTCGGTTCTGACTGTGAGCACTTCTGAATGCAGAAGTGGCAGCCAAATTAACACAGAATACACAATGGAAGAGTCAAAGGGACTACCATAGGGGATAACATGGATTTCAGACAGTCTATACCATCAAATTTGGGGAGAGCCCATCTACAAAATGGGTTCTAAACATTTACTCCTGTGTGACATAGAAGATTCCCTAAATTCCAAATTTGTTCATACAGTTAATAAGTCAATCAGAGAAAGACAATTATCATATGGTTTCACTCAGATATGGAATATAAGAAACAGTGCAGAAGATCATAGGGGAAGGGAAGGAAAACTGAATGGGAAGTCATCAGAGAGGGAGACAAACCATGAGAGACTCTTAACTCTAGGAAATGAACTGAGGGTTGCTGGGGGGTAGGTGAGTAGGGGGGATAGGGTAATTAGGTGATGGGCATTAAGGAGGGCATGTGATGTGATGAGCACCAGGTGTTATATGCAACTGATGAATTACTGAACTCTACATCTGAAATAATGATGTACTATATATGTTGGCTAATTGAATATAAATTTTAAAAAGATCTTGCTATATGCAGACATGATCTGTCAAGGGTGCATATCCAGTGAGGGATGCCATCAATGGATAATAAAACTTTATTAAAAAGTTCTACCCTTTTCTTAAAGGTTTGCAAGTTAAATAAAAGCAAAAGATCTTGGCTTCCTTCTTTTATGTATGATTTTCCCACAAATCTCCCATCTTAGAAAAACAAGAAAAGAAATTTGAAAGAAAATAATAGCAGATCAATGCTAGGTAGGAATAGTATTTCAAAAGTGGTGAGAACATATTTGTTGTTCCACTGCATTCTGTATTATTCATTTCTCTCTCTTTTTTTTTTCTTTAATGACAAATGTACCCATATCTTATTACAAAGAGGTTTCCACCAAAGAAGATAAAAATGTCTTTTATCATGCATCTGGACCAAATTATATCTCTGGAACCCCTTTTCAATTAGCCATGGTGTTTTTCACAATTTTGCAATTTCATCATGTACTGCCTGCTACTACATTCTGAAGTGCCAGGCTGGTACCTAAGAGGAAAAATAACATTTTCCTTCACTTTTAACCCACATTCTGACTTCTCATGCTGAATTCAACCCCTAACTAATTAGTTCAAGAGCAAGCAACTTTAACCAAGATTTGGTATTACTTTCCTGTTTCTGAGAGCTGGGCTTTCCCCGAATGTAGCTCTCTTGTTACCCTTTGCATTTTAAATAAGCCATTTTGGAGCATGGTTCTTGTTTTTTCTTTAATATATGCACCCCTTGGGGCTGCACTGAAGCTTGTGATGGCTCTCTGCCGGCAGTCAGGGCAACAGAATGTCTACAAGATCCGGCTTTGTCCTACAGTTGGCATCCATTGTGCAGCCCCAGCTGAATAGGGAGATTGCAAGTCAATTTTCTCACAAATTCAGGTTCCCTGTTATCCCAACATAGAGTTCTGAATTTCACTTAGGTTCCTCCATTTTGTTTGTTTTAAATATGCAGTAACATTTCCCTATTGTTAGTTCCTGGAGTAAAGTATTTCACAGAAGTCAATTTTTCAGATAACTGAAGACTTTGTTAATGTGAAGGTTTGGTACAAACTCTTTCTAAGATATTAAGTAGTTCTCTTGGGTCTCATACAAGTTATGCTAAATGTATTTGACTTTTTCTCGGTGATTTAGGGTCATCTTTAAGCTATCAGTTATAAAACAATAATAGATACATAGAATTATTTGCCCCTACATTAAATAGGCCACTATGCTTTCTTGGTTACTTTGGCAAATTTTTATATTTTTATTTCTATGTCCTTCCATATATCAAACTTTCAGTATTTACTTTGCACTGATGTTCATATGTCAGCCCCTAGAAGCAAACTTTGGGTTTATTGCTTCCAGCTTGCGGATGACTGGAAACCCAAACAAGTTTGTTGACACAACATCTCTGTTAAAAGTAAATTAGTTCTTGGGATGCCTGGGTGGCTCAGTCAGATAAGTGTCTGCCTTTGGCTCAGGTCATGATCCCAGGGTCCTGGGATAGAGTCCCACATCAGCCTCCTTGCTCAGCGGGGAGCCTGCTTCTCCCTCTGCCTGCCACTCTCTCTCTCTCTCTGGCAAATAAATAAAATCTTTAAAAAAAAAAAGTAAATTAGTTCTGGATGGTATTCTGAATCCCAGCCCTCTCATATAAATGCATAAGTATCAGTATATGAATATGCAGCATCTATCCTGGTAGCTCAAAGTCCTTTGAGCTCTTCATCAGCTCTTCATCTGTATCTCACAGCAGAGAGATTATTTGTCCTTGGATATTGCACAGCCAAGTTCAGCAGTCAGCAATCAATTTGTTCACTCTCAGGGTTTTCTTCCCCTCCTAATCTTGTCTTCTCTTTGTCCCTCTGATTCCTGCTTTGAGCCGTGTCAGTAATTATTAAATTATCCAGTATAAGGAAAGAAACCATAAAGCGCAAAACATTTTAAGCCATACAAATTGAACTCTGATTTTTTTTGTGGAGGGGCGCAGAAGTTAAGGGGTTGGTGGGAGAGAAATGAAAGTACCTCAAAAGGAAAGATTTTACTTTTTAAATTTGCCTCTCAGCAAAATGGAAGCAGGAAGTTTGGCTATACTCACGAAGGCACCTGCCACGCATATGTGGCCGTCTCCCCCATTTATAAAATCCCAACCTTTTTGGCTAAATTCCCAACAGCTATTTGAAATGCCTGTCCAAGATGACCCACACAAAGTTGAAAGAGCCCACACCAAAAAAAAAAAAAAAAAAAGAATAAAAGCTATTATTCAACACCATGCTATGTGATGTTGACACTGGTTGGGGATAGGGTGACCAACTCATCCTAGTGTGCCAAGAACCATCCTGGTTTTGAAACCCTAAGTCCCACTTCTAGAGAATCTTCTCAGTCCTAGGCAAATTGGGACAGTTGTCACCCTAGTGGGGGATGATCCCTCAAAATTCTCTCATGTTTTCTCCAGGGGGTCAGTTTTACCTTTAGAGCAAATTTTTTTATTTTTATGTCTAGCATTTCCAACAATTCAAAAACTTCTTTTTTTTTCCTTCTGCCCTAGATAATTCTTTCTTTTTTTAATTTTATTTTTTTAAGATATTTATTTATTTATTTAAAAGAGCGTGAGCAAGGGGAGGGGCAGAGGGAGAGGAAGAGAATCCCAAGCAGACTACGCTGAACAAGGAATAGGGGGCTCGATCCCACAACTCTGAGATCACAACCCGAGTCAAAACCAAGAGTTGGACACTTAACCGACTGAGCCCACCCAGGTGCGCCATAGATAATTCTTTCTTAGTAACATCTCTACCATCAATCTCTTTTCTTATTGCCACCAATTTGGACTTTATCCCCTGATCCTGGGCTACTACAAAACTTCCATGAAGTCTCCCCAGCTTTATTCCACAGCATGCATGACCCTCTCAGATTAATCTTTTCAAAGCTCTGTTTTGCACAAGGTTCACTTGAAGTCCTACCTCCTCCCTGGCAGGAAGGTAAGTGTGACCAAGGTGGGAGAAAGGAACATCAAGAAGTGTCAGCTGCTCAGCACTAATAGGGATGCTGTGGGCCCAATTTAGGCTGTCATCTCCCAGAACCTGCTAAGGAACAAAATTAAGCCAGGCTGCAGAGGGAAGAGACAGGCAAAGCACAGAGGTCAGTAATCCAGAAAAGATGGTCTTTATCAATCAATCACCAAGCCAATGAAGCCTAGCTGCAAACACAAAACCCCAGTGTCCACGTGGATATCCAAGAGCTAGGGTGTGCTCCTAGTACCCCAGAAGCAAGAGGGTCATGCAGAGCACATCACTAGGAGAACAGAATTTGCCCCACAGCTCAAGGCAGGACAGGCTACATGAGAAAATTAAAGGGGATTTCAGTAGCAGAAACTGCCTGTCCTGTCCTTTCTGCAGTTATCAGGTTCTAATTTGGAAAGTGACTAATATTTTAATGTATGCATCCCTAAAATGCAAAGATTACATCTTATCATTATCTGTATCCCCCACACCTAGCACGATATGTAATCAATAAATATTTGATCTAAATAATAATAAAATGCACTCCTGTGTTCTAAAGGCCATATGCATAGGAAACATGAGAAGGTTACGGAGACTCCACTTCTTTTCAGGACGTCTGGAAGTCATCTGCCTGGTTGGGGTTTAAGATGCACTAATCAGCAAGTACAGAGTGGACACAAATCCTCCGTTTTCTCTTTTTAAAGCTTCAGAGCAAAGCATCAACTCTCCTACTTCTTTTTTTATCTTAGTTTAAATCCTAAGCCCAAGAAAAAAATAACATAATAAAACCTTTCACCAAGACTACAAACCAACCTCTAACCCCAAATATCCTCATGTTTTCATGCTATAGTGTTTATTAGTACTTGAAGTTCAACCAGAGGGAATGAAAAGTTGATCTAATTCAGTTTCTCAACTTAAGAGTTTTCGGCATACATGCCGGATAACTTCTTGAGCAAATGTTGTGGTATGTTCATGCTGAGAATCCCTTTAAAATAGTCAAGTCTTAAAAAGACTTTGCTGAGAATATATTTTTCATCCAAAAGCATTTTGGAAAAAAAGATCCAAGTTAAGTACAGGCCTATTGTGTTAGCTTTATAAATGTAATCACCTTTCTTTATTCACTGATTTATGAAGTCCCTTGAATAAACAGGGAAAAAAAGTGATAGTTAAGATTTACAAATAATGTACTATTGGAAATGCCTCAAATGAAAGCATTGTTTTAAGCGCCAAAGTAAATACCTGCAACTATAAAAGGGGGCTACTGTATTTTGTGTTCTATCAAAAAAAAAAATTAGGTGTAATTTTGGACAGTTGTTGGAGACAATAAAAAAGAAGTCTTCAAAATGAATCTCTGATAAGAACCTGCATGACATATGTAATGTTGGAAATATTATTTACCTAAAGAAAGTAACTGCCCTAAACTTCCTAAATCATCTAAGCTGTGATTTCTCAATCTGCACTATTGACATTTTAGACAATTCCAAATTTTCCAATTGGAAAAGCAAAGGTCAGAGAGTTGAAAAACCTGAGTTAAATCACAGTGGCACTGGTCTTAAATATGTGACTTTGGTTCTGTTTACTGTGTTGTACTCTATAGAATGAGTACAAAAATCCTATCTCAAAGGACAATTAACATAATCATGTAAGATAAAGCACATTTAGTAAGAAAAACAAATCAGGTCTCTTGAACTCCCTCTCCAAGAAAAATGGAATTCTAACTACAAATGTAGTATCTACCCAAATTAACTTTTCTCTTTGAAATGAGAAAGAAAAAAAAAATCTCAAATAGGTGCAGACCTAAAACAAAGTGTCAACAAAGTCCCACACCAACAATAATAATGCAAAAAAAAAAAAATCAATGAAGGGGTTGATATCCAAAATATATAAAGAACTTATATAACCCAATACACCAAAATACAAATAATCCAATTAAAATGGTCAGAAGACATGAACAGACATTTCTCCAAATAAAACATAGACAGCCAACAGACACCTGAAAAGATGCTCAGCATCACTCATCATCAGGGAAATGCAAATTGAAACACAAGGAAATCTTACCTCATACCTGTCAGAATGGCTGAAATCAAAAAACCAAAACAGGTGTTGGCAAAGATGTAAAAGAAAAGGAACCCTCGGGCGCCTGGGTGGCTCAGTTGGTTAAGCGACTGCCTTCGGCTCAGGTCATGATCCTGGAGTCCCTGGATCGAGTCCCGCATCGGGCTCCCTGCTCGGCAGGGAGTCTGCTTCTCCCTCTGACCCTTCCCCGTCTCATGTGCTCTCTCTCATTCTCTCTCTCTCAAATAAATAAATAAAATCTTTAAAAAATAAGAAAGAAAGAAAGAAAGAAAGAAAGAAAGAAAGAAAGAAAGAAAG
>NC_058412.1:64447911-64464017 GCF_002201575.2 Neomonachus schauinslandi
AAGAAAGAAAGAAAGAAAGAAAGAAAGAAAGAAAGAAAGAAAGAAAGAAAGAAAGAAAGAAAGAAAGAAAGAAAGAAAAGGAACCCTCATGCATTGTTGGTGGGAATGCAAACTGGTGCAGCCACTGTGGAAGACAATATGGGAGTTACTCAAAAAATTAAAAATAGGATTACCATATAATCCAGTTATTCTACTATTGGGTATTTACCCAAAGAATATGAAAACACTAATTTGAAAAAATACATGCATCCCCATGTTTACTGCAGCATTATTTACAATAGCCAGATTATGGAAGCAACCAAAGTGTCCACCAATAGATGAATGGATAAAAAGGAGGATACATACACACACACACACACACACACACACACACACACACACACACACTGGAATATTACTCAGCCATAAAAAATGAAATCTTGCTATTTGCAACATGGATAGATCTAGAGGGTATAACACTAAGTGAAACAAGTCAGTCAGAGAAAGACCAATACCATATAATCTCACTCATATTGGAATTTAAGAAACAAAAAATATGAACAAAGAAAAAAAAAAGGGACAAACTAAAAGAGATTCTTACCTATAAAGAACTATGGAGAACTATGGAGATGGTTACCAGAGGGGAGATGGGTGGGGGGATGGGTGAAATAGGTGAAGAGGATTAAGAGTACACTTATCTTTTTTTTTAAAGATTTTATTTATTTATTTGACAGAGAGAGAGACACAAGTGAGAGAGGGAACATAGCAGGGGGAGTGGGACAGGGAGAAGCAGGTTTCCCACTGAGCAGGGAGCCCGATGCGGGTCTCAATCCCAGGAACCTGGGATCATGACCTGAGCCGAACGCAGACACTTAACAACTGAGCCAACCAGGCACCCCAAGAGTACACTTGTCTTGGTGAGCACTGAGTAATGTATAGAATTGTTGAATTGCTATATTAAAAAAAAAGGATAAACCTCCTCCCCTCAAAATTAATGAATACAAAAAAGATGACAGAAATTTGAGAATAAGTGGATACAATATTAATAGAATACAATCAATACAAAGTCAATTAGTGAATTTGGTAATCTTTTATGTTAACTCTAAGGTATAAAGAAAAAAATAATGTCTAAATAAAACAATGTCTTATCTCTTCTATAAAGTATTTAAAAGTTTATTTAGCTATAGAACTTATTAATAATGTTTTTAAAACACTTCTGTATATCTTTGTTAATGCTGTTTTTATTTTTCTTTATTTTAAAGATTTATTTATTTATTTGAGAGAGAGAGCATGTGAGGGGGTTGGGGGAGGGGCATAGGGAGAGGGAGAGAATCTCAAGCAGACTCCCCCCTGAGTGTGGAGCCTGATGCAGGGCTCAATCTCATGACCCTGAGATTATGACCTGAGCTGAAACCCAGAGTCAGACACTCAACCAACTAAGCCACCCAGGCACCCCAATGCTGTTTTTAAAAAGAAGATTGATTAAGCTAAATTACATTTAGTTAAAATTATCTTCCAACTTTCTCTTTATTTTTCTTTAAGATTTTATTTATTTATTTGAGAGAGAGAGAAAGCATGAGTTTTGGGGGGCAGAGGGAGAGAGAGAAACTGACTCCCCACTGAGCAGGGAGCCCAACATGGGGCTCCATCCCAGGACCCCTGAATCATGACCTGAGCCGCAGGCAGAGGCTAAACCAACTGAGCCACCCAGGCACCCCTCAACTTTGTCTTTAAAAGCTTCCAAACTGAAAGTTACCTCTGGGGTCATGGAAATATTCTATTTCTTAATTAGGGTGTTAGTTATACAGGCATATACATTTGTCATAACTCATCAATTGTTCATTTAAGATCTTGCATTTCACTATATGTGAAAATATTATATGGATGTATATTTACACATTTACATGTGTATATAGACATTTCTGTATATATTTGTATATTTGCGTGTATGTGTTTGTGTATAAAACTTTAAAATATTTTTTAAATATAGCTGTAAATTTATGTGATCAGGCCTTTTTCCTCTCCTTCAAACTGGTCTATTTTTTTAAACCAATTTTAATTGTCAAAGTAATAAATAACATTGGAAAGAAAGAAGGAGAGAGAGAGAAAGGGAAAGAAGAGGGAGGGAAGGATGGGGGAAGGGAGGGAGGGAGAGAGAAAGAAATAAAAGAAAGAAAGAAAGAAAGAAAGAAAGAAAGAAAGAAAGAAAGAAAGAAAAGAAAGGAAGGATCTTGTCCCACAGAGAACATATAAATAAAAACCAAGAATAATTGCCAAGAATTGCCAGATATTTGAAGAAAAGTTCTAATTTAAAAAAAAAAGACAAATTCTGAAAAAAATAATTTTCAACATCAAACTACATGAGGTTAAAATAAAACCAATTCCAGGCATACAAAGTCTCATGCAAACTCCTAAGCACCCTTTCTATAGAAGCTCCTGAGAAATGTGTTCCTCTAAAATGCTGAAATAAACCAAGAAAAAGGAAGATTCAACATAGTAGAGAGAGAATTTTTTGAGAAGGAATTCTCAAGATGGTGTCAAAACGAATCCTAGTAACCAGGTGTATAACAGGTTTAAAAAGCAACCAGTCCTGACTGAAAAAGGAACTTGAAAGGTGATTGGATGGATTTTTCTAGGAAGGAAATAAAATGGAACTTGCAGGTTATCTTACAGATTTTATCATGTGGAAAGCTGTATTGAGAGCCACCTCACAGGAAAAGAATCAACCATAGATTCAAAAAATATAAAAACTAAGTAAATGAAAATATAAAGTAAACATTAACTGCAAGAAAACTTAGAAATTGTGTAAGAAAAGCAATTATAGTATAAACTATATATATATACACTATATATACATATATACTATATCTTAGTATGTTTAAACTTATATAGCATATATACACAATATATAGTATATAGTATAAACTATATAAACAGTATATATAGTGTGACTATATTATGATCTATACACAGTATAAGCTATATATGATATATACACCAATTATATACATATATAACTACATAACAGTTATAAAAAAAATCACTGAATATTGATTCAACCAAAAATTGTGAATTTACCATTTTGAAAGGAATAGAATGGAGATAGGAGCTGTAAGAAAGCCAAGGGCACTTAGGTGGCTCAGTCAGTTAAGCATCCTACTCTTGATTTCAATTCAGGTCAGGATCTCTGGGTCGTGAGATCAGGCACCACATTGGGCTCCATGCTCAGCACGGAGTCTGCTTATCCCTCTCCCTCTGCCCCTCCTCCCACTTGCACACTCTCTCTCTCTCTCTCTCAAATAAATAAATAAATAAAATCTTTTTTCAAGAAGCCAAAATAAGTAATACCTAAAAATATTAAACAATAGCAGTAGCTCATAGTATTTTGATATTAGAAATAAATACTGAATTAAAAAGCTGAAGATTTTGAAAGTAGTTATTGGAGGGAGGTAGGAGCACCTGATGGACAAGAGGCAATGAAGACTGGAGGAATTCAGAGAATACTGGGTTTTCTCTAAGGCTCTTAGTATTAGTTGACTTTTCAAACTGTGTGCTCATATTAGTTTGATGAAAAACAGGATACTATTAATTTATTTTTAATTATTTTTTAAAATATTTTATTTATTTGTCAGAGAGAGAGAGCACACAAGCAGGGGGAGTGGCAGGCAGGGGAGAGGCAGGAGCCACCCAGGTGTCCCAGGACACTATTAATTTTTTAGGAAAGGAAAGAAAGGAGGGAGGAAAGAATCAAATTATTCCTCTTAAACTAGACTTCTATACATGCTGTAGTATTAAAAAAAATTATAAAAGTATTATAAAAATGCAGCCATAGTTCTAGAGACTACAACTCAAGAAGAAAACAACTTTTCGGGTTTGTAAAAAACTCACCCTTAGAGTTGAAATATTCAGTATTTACTGGGTGATGGTTAGTAGGAAGGAACCCTGCCTCTGAGGTTTTGGTTACAATTACTTCCTCACATCCCATCCCATGTGCCTCATGAGGGTTTGGATCCCATGCTCCCAAAGGTACTGAGGACCTAGGATACATCTCCTTACTGCTTTGGCAATTCTCACATTCCCAGAAACATAGTAAATAGTCCAAAATTGTAATTACAGGTACAGAAGAGTTTGGACAAATCTATTTAATTGATGGAGATAAGAAAACGGAAATTAGTATCTTATTCATAGGGTCACAAGAAGAAAATCTACCATTCGTAAAATAACATCATTGTAAGCATTCCCAAGGAAAAGTATGCGTGCTCACTACCAAGTAATCCAGGAGAAAACAAACCCTCTATTACATAACTCTTATTTTACCTTTCGTAATCTTTGAGTAATTAACGTGGAAACGATTTGTTTTCTGGGCCACTCCACAGACAAATAGTTTCCCAGCAGAAAGAGACAAGCAAATAGGCCCAAGCATGTGATAGACTTGGAAAGCAATGAATCTTAACAAATTGGCAGTTTAATTGTTGAACTGTTAAGACTGCCCAGTTAAACAGAAACCGGGAGATAAATGAGGTTTTGTTACCTTTGTTTCCTTGCTAATTTCATTTGTTGCAGCTGCTTGTTGCCATGAGCACCAAAAGTTATGACACTGCAATTCACACTGAGTATTTTTATTTGGAAAATAAGGTTTTACTTACATAGTTGAGGTTCATCAACCACATGATCTGAGAGTGGGAGGTTTGCACACACACCATAGATTTATTTGCTAAACTACTGATTTTGTTTATTTTTAGATGAAGTACAAAATGGTGCTTCTTCAGTTTAGAGGATCTTTTCACTGACTCATTTGACAAATATTTTGTTGAGTATCTACTATGTGCTATGTGCTACTGTGTACTATGCACTCTAGGTTCTGTGCTAGGTGCTAAAAATACAGCAGCACAAAACAGAGCATTTACAATCTAGTAGGTTAGTTAGATAATTAAGCAATTAAATAAAAAATTATAATAGGAAGATTTAAGTGCTTGGAACACATAGAATAGACACAACAGGTCTTAACGCAAAGGGGTAGGGAGGACTTAGGGAAGTTTCCTAAAGGAAGTGACATTGAGGGATGACTGGAAGTTATCCATGCAGGATAGAGATGAGACAAAGAGTCTAAGAAGGCCAAAGGCCAAAACGAACAATGAGGAGGCCACCACAATAATGGAGGAGGAGATGACAATGACCTGGACTTTGCCGATGGCAGTGGTGTTAGAGAAGAAAAGATGGATCTGAGAGCCATTAAGGAGTTGGAATTGGTAGGATTTCATGACTTATTAAGGGTGAGAGAGATGAAGAAGAACAAGGAATGAGCCCGGCTCCAGGTTTCTGCCTTAGACAATTGGGTTCATGGTCGGTATTACTCACTGAGCTAAGGGATCACAGGAGAGGTAGGTTGAGGAGGGAGAGAATGAATTCAGCTCAGAAAATGTTGACTTTGAGGTAGTTGTGGGAAGGAGAGCAAGAAAGAAGCCTGATGAAGAACAGAAAGGAGAGAATGGTAAAGTATAAGATGCCACAGAGAGGTCAATTCGATTCAACAAGTATTTATCGAGCACCTACTATGTGCCAGGTATATGCTACTGGGTAATGAGGATAGAGCAGTGAAAAACAAACACAGACCCAGTTGTTATCATCAAAAGGAGAAAGAGTGGCCATGGGATTAGGGATTGCAGAGAACTGTGTGGTTTTTTGCAGCAGCAGTTTCGTGGAAAGAAGGAGTGAGAAGCGTATATGACAATGAAGATAGTCAAGAATCAAGAGCAGGAACCAGAGGCAACAGGGAGCTGAGGATGAGGGGCTATTTTGTTGGTTTTGTTTCTTTGATTTTTAATTATATGAGAGACTTGAACATGCTTATACACAAAAAGAATGTGCCATGGAGAAGAGGTTAGAAGTACTACAAAAAAGGTGGGGGTGCGGTGGGGAGGAGATTGGTGTTGATGAAGATGGTCCCTGAGGGAAAAACAAGAAATAGGTTAAGGAAGTATGTAGCTCATCTTACAAATCTTACCCATATTATCTTCTGTCCTATCCTAGCCTCCTGCCAGCTCTGAAGGATGCATCCAGCTATACAAAGACTTCCCCACCTTGCCACTAGAAACACTATAACTAAGAGCCTTTAATTCCTGCACCAGTGGAATCTGGAAATAAATGGTAAGGATCTTATGCCTTAAAGCTAAGCCTCAGGCACTTTCATGGTGTTATTAATCACAAAACTTCTTTCTCCTCAGCAATCCCTAAAGTAGAAGATGACCAGATCACTTTTCTGCCCCTTGCTGCCTAACCGCTCTTGGGACAGGAAGGATTCTGCTGTTTCCCCGACATTCCCAGGGCATTAGTACAGAGTGGGGCAGGAAGGTGAGGAGAGAATCCTGCCGTAAATCCCAGGTACACACACACACACACACACACACACACACACACACACCCCTGTGCCTAGGTCTGGAATCTATCCTATTTCTCACCTTATTTTGAGAATGGCTTCTTAACAAAGCTTTGCTTGGTTCCTTCACCATTGCTATTCTGCAATTCAAAATCATTCCCTATGCCAGTCCACTCAAAAGAAGCTCCCTTTGGGCCTCTAGTACCTAGCTGAGAACTGGACTAAATTTACCTCACTCCTATTTGACCTTTATCCACCTTTCCTCTAACTTCCCCATCCCTAGCTTTTGCTTTCCTGGACTCCCAAGATGCCTTAAGATCATGTGTAGTACCTTCCATGGTATTCCAAGACTGATAAGGAAGTTTGCAAGGGTTTGACTCTAAAGTCAAAATGTAAGGGTGACTGAGTCGCTCAGTCGGTTAAGCATCTGACTTTTGATATCAGCTCAGGTCTTGATCTGAGGGTCCTGTGTTCAAGCCCTGCATTGGGCCCCATGCTGGGTATGAAGCCGACTTTTTAAAAAAATCATAAAATAAGGCTCAAGTGAAATCATTTCCTTTTGCTAGCCTAAAATCTGGACTACTGTATGCTGCTTCTGTTGGTTGCGAGCTAAGTCTTGACTAATTCTTGACTGACAGAAAGGAAAGAACACTACATCAACCACAGCTTAGGTTTCCACTTGCCATTTATTAATTTCGTGGGTTTAGGTAAATTGCTTGAGTTCTCTGGGTCTTACTTTTTTTTTGAGATTTTTTATTCTTTTATTTGAGAGAGAGAACACAAGTGGGGAGGGGCACAGGGAGAGGGAGAGAGAGAATCTTAAGCAGGCTCCATGCCCAGCAACCCTGAGATCATGACTTGAGCCAAAACCAAGAGTCGGACACTCAACCAACTAAGCCACCCAGGCACCCCTGAGTCTTACTTTTCTTATCTGCTAAATGTGGGCAAATATAGCCAGCATTTCTGTGTTTACAATGTTCTAAACACTTTATGAATAACCCTGTGTAATCCTCATAAAAACCTCAGAACACAGGTTCTATACTGTTAACAATTAATACTTAATGAGTGAAGTTTAAGCCAGATAGATAGCCTTATTCCAGGGCCTTCCCCATTAACCACTGTGCTCTATAGAGCTAATAATATCTTCCCTCTCACTTTCAGGGCTGTAGAGAAAAGCATGAAATATGAAGTAATATACAAGAAAAGAAAACACTTGATAAATTGTTGTTTAATGAGTGCAGGGTTCCCATGTTGCAAGAGGAGAAAAGTTGTAGAGATGGAGGGTGGTGATGGCTGCACAACAATTTGAATATATTTAATATTACTGGACTATACACCTAAAACTGGTTAGATGAAAATTTTGTTATGTGTATTTACCACATTTAATTTTCTTTAATTTCTAAAAAGAAAACACTTGGTAGATTGTAAAGTGCCAAACATATGCAAACTATTAAAAATGTTCTTAATTCTTTACAATTTATGAATCAGCAGTTTCCCCAGAAGAGGATTTTATGTGACTTACTTTTACTCCTTCTCTGAATGTCTAGAATAAATGATGGAAACAGCAGAAGCCTAGAATAAACTGGCAGTATCTGGACTTTAGCAGCCCCAGAACAGAAATGAGACAAAGTAAGTGGGTCCAGGTTGGTTTTTACATGACAATCTGACAATTTCTAATTCTGACTGCAAGCGCATTCTCTGGCCACCCTCTACATTGTCCAACAGAGAATATAATATGCTTCCAAGAGTTAGACTCATCTTCCAAAGGGAAGGATCAAAGCTGAGGCCAAAGCCAAGGGGGAAATGACCTGGTTTATGCTTTAGAAATATCACTTTGGCTGCTGGATGAAGGATAGATTTGCATTCAAGAATGGAAACCAGGAGTTCAAACAGAAGCTGTTCACATCAGTGTAAACTCCAGTTTCGAATCTGCTCATTCACGTCCATTCCTCTTCAGGCTGAGACTGAGAGCTCCAGCATCATGTGTGAGTGATTCCCAGCAGTGTGCACATTTCCTATCCTCACCTCCACTGTGATGGATCCTTACATCATTTATGATATTTATGCCATTGTATTCTCTGTATGTCTTTGCTTTCATCTAAAAATATTTTTTCTTAATAAAAAGGACATACTCATTATAGAAAATTCAGAAAATAGAAAAATCAAGTGTTCTTGGCCAAGTGACTCCAAATTAGCTAAACTGGCCCAGTATCTCCAAAAAAATTGGTTTCAGATTCTCTCCAGAGAATAAAAAAAGTGAAGTTCCTTCTTACTTTGTGGGTGAATTAAGTTCTAAATTTTTCCTTGAAGATTTATTATCTGGCACTCTGGTTGCATTCTTCCTTTAAAACAATGCCATGAAGGGCTATTAGGTTTCCAGATCAGCCCACAAAATCCTACTTAATGTATAAGGGTACTGAACTATGGCATGGGTAAAGCTATGACACCAAGCCACCAAACTCTAGTCTTCTTCTAGGAGGCAGAGACTTTGCCAGTCATTTCTGAGCCACGAGCACTGGTGCATATTGGACATGAAGCAATAGTGATTTCTAACTTTGACTTTACTGAGATAGAGGAATTGGCTTTGTGGGCATCTCTTCCTTCAAGCAGCATTAAGAGCACCTAAAGTTTCCATAGTGGGAAGGAAGATGAAACCACCTGGTTGAAAAAGGGGACAGTAATCTTTAATTGTGTTAAAGGTTACTGGTAGATTGAATACTCATAAACTGGAGACCTGTTTACTAGAACTTATTGAAGAATGATCTCATTTATCTCCTATTTTATTAGTGATACATTCAATCAACAGCCAGTCATATTTATTAGATGGCTGTCTTCTATTTGTTAACCAATATATTGTTGCTGGGAAGGAACATAAAAGTACGTCTGAAGGCAACAAATCACCTAACCCACAGTAAACTTTCTCCTTTCTGGACCTACAACCATAGGCACAAAAGGACTAGAAGATAACACATGTATAAAGCAATACAATTTAACATAAGAATAATTTAAGTAATTCTTTGCAATGGGTTGATTACTTTAAAGCTTGGAACTTACTCACAACTGCATTTCCCATTTTTTTAAAATTTGTCCAACAAATATTTGCCTATAGTTTCTATGTGCCAAGTGCTGGGCTGGGTTCTAGGTCCACAACTGTAATCCCAGCCCCTCTGGGGGTTTCAAATGAGCAAAGTCAGGGGAAGACTGGCAGGAAGCAAGTACAAAACAAATAAAAATATATTTCCAGTCTGTAATAGATGCTGTGATAGGTAATTATAGGAGGGACTTTCTGAAAGGGGAAGGAGTGAAAAGCATTGCAGATAGAGGAAGTTACCTGCGTGGGTACTCAAGGAAAGGAGAGAAAAGCAATGTGGCTGAACAAGTGAGCAGAGGGGCAACTGGCATGAAACAAAGTTATAGGTTGTCAGGGCTGGATAATGCAAGACTTTGCAGGAATCTGGATTCCATGCTAAGTGCAAGAGAAGCCACTGAAGGGCAAAGCCAAGGGGGAAATGACTTGGTTTGTGCTTTAGAAGTATCACTTTGGCTGCTGGATGAAGGACAGATTTGCATTCAAGAGTGGAAACCAGGAGTTCAAATGGAAGTTGTTGCCTTTAGAGGAACCAAGGTTCCTTGGGGGGAAAAAAAGTCATAAATGATAGAAACATCCTGTCAAAATATATCCAGGAATTGAAGGACAAGGGACTTCTTCATATACCTATTATTGTCTGGCATTATATTATATGTTTATTCATTAATATAATTGGTTTATCTGTTCAGGGTCTGTCTCTCCCAACAGAAGTAAGCTTGATGAGGGGAGTTTGCCTTGTTCATTCTTGTATCCCCAGGGCATTGAAAGGTATCTGCCTCAAGGGTTCTTAATAAATGTTCACAAAATGAATGAATGAACCATGTATATAATGTTTTCATGAAGCAAAGGATCCTTCTGTAAAATCGTCATCCTCTTTCTTATCCGTTTTGCAAGTCTGGATCTTTATACATCAATTGAGAGGAACTTGAAGGAAGAGTAAACTAAGTCAAATGAAGTTTACTGAACTAAATGGAAGGACCCCATGAAATGTGAATCCCAAGAAGGCAGAGACCTTGAATGTGCTTATTATATCTTTTAATGAATAAATTAATGAAACCAGAGCTCGGAGCACTTGTCTGTGGTTTATAGAATTGTGCTCTTTTAACAGATGAAAAAAAAAACTTTGCATTTTAAGATGGTATTTTAACTATTCATCAAAGTAGTTAAACCCATCCACTTGACAGCTATCAAAGCAAGCTGGTAGGTATGAGTTGTGAAATAAAAGGCTTCCACCCATTTCAGAAAAAAAAAATGGTCTGGAGTAAAACTGGCAGAGTGATCCATCCATTCATCCATATCAAACCTTTCTGCTTTGGCCTCAGAAACCCAGACCGCCAGAGTGAACTGTAGAGGCTTATTATTAGATACTAAATTCAGCAAGTTAGCAAGTTTCTGAACCTCTTAACTCAGAATTGCTTCTTGAGGCAAGCTCTACAAGACTGTTAGTTCTCTGTTGCTGCTGTAACAAATTACCACAGACTTGGTAGCTTAAAACAATAGAAATTTATTCTCTCAGTTCTGGAAGCCAAAAGTACAAAATCAAGGCATCAGCAAGGTTTGGTTCCTTCTGGTTGTTCTGGGGGAGAACGTATTCATGCCTCTTTCCTAGCTTCTGACGGCTTAATATTCTAGGCACCTCTTTGAGCCCTGTCAAGTGCATCAACTCTGTACTACCTGGCTCATTCTTCCCTTCTCTGTCCAAAAGCCTTCTCTAAACTTTAGCTCTTCTCTAGATCCTGAGTTCCCAAGTAGCAACCCAAATCTGACTCTGGATATTGACCTCTTGTCTAACTACTTGATTTTCAACACTAGATGCTGAACTGTACTCCTGCTGGGATGAACCCACAGTAGCAGCTCAAGGTGAAAGACCTGATCTCTTTTCTGGACCATCAACCCCCAAACTCCATCTTTTTTCTTTGATGTGTAGTTGCAATAGATTGTCCCAAATTCAACAGATGCTTGTGCATTGTCCAGAACCCCTTCCTTTATACAGTCCCTGGCGATCTGGTGTGGAAGAAACAGCCAGCCTTGGCTGACAGCTTGGGCAACATTACAAGGCACATGAGACAGGAAGAAGCACTGCCAAAATTTCGTTTCTGTTTTTGCTGGTCTCTACTGTGGTTTCCAATGAAAAGAATGGTTTTAAGAAGGTAAAGCTGGCAGGGCCACACTGTGTCAATGGGCTATTTTCAGCTTGAGGAGCATAGGTTGTTTTTTTTTTTCTTTTTCTTGGGGTACTGTCCTCTGAAAGGTTGAAATTCATTTCTGGCGTAGGATTTCACTAGAATCAATTGTGCATGTTTAAAATTGTGCTTTTAATGTTATTTTAAGTACCTATTTTATAATTTCAATAAACTACTCTCAAGCATGATGTAATGCTGATTAATGACACTTCTCTGGTACATCAAGAGCTTTCAGTTACGTCTTGTGCCTCAGTACTCACCTGAGGCATCCCATTAATCATTGTTAGGCCACAGTCTGTCCTATCATATTGCTTAATTACCATTTCTGTTACTCATTCATTTGCTCTGTTAATCCCCACAGGACATAGTCATCAAACCCTGGGGCCTTGAAGTTACTGTATTCCTGGTCTTGCCAGAATCTACCTCTAGAAGTAGCTTATCCATAAAAGAGGGAAGGATCCCAAGTCTTGATATTCAAGAAAACTTAACCTTAACACATATTGTCTACACAAGGGAATTTTGTCTCTCTTTCTTCTTTGCAGACTTAACCCACCTTTCAAGTTTCAGCTAAATTCCTGCATTCTTCATGAACTCCTCCTTAGTTATAGTTTCTACTGCCAATTTCACAATCTACATCACTCAATTTTGTTACTTTATTCTGTTCTTTGTGGTTTTACATACGAATATTAATTCAGCTAAACCGTGTATTTCCTTGGAACAGTCTTCATGTTAAACACTCTTTAATAATAATGAAATAAGAATTATAAGTGAAAAATAATAACATCTATTGACTATTATGTACCAGGTACTGGGCTCAATGGTTTATGTAGATTATTTCTATTAATTATATCAACAGTCTTTGATGGAATTACTCTTACTGTCATCTTCATAGAAGAAAAAGTGCCCATGTTAACACAGCTAGTAAAACAGGTGTACGAACCCATGCAACCAGAGTTGAAAATCCAGTGCTAAACCACTAAGCAACGCTGTCTCTTCTCATAACCTTTACAGTACCTGGAAATATACTAGGCACACTACTAAAAGGCTTACCTGTTTAATTAGTTAATGGTTTATCTTGGATGAAAACCCCTATTCTTCAGAATGGAAACAAGAAGAAAAAAATGCTGGTCCAGATTAGAATAAGGATAAGAGAAAGGAAAAATCTAAACCTAAAAGATGAAGAAAATGATTGGCAGGTATTTGGAGTGGGAGAAAAGTATTCAAGAGATCAAGTGTACAGAATTTTCATTCTACAGAAGATATTTCCATATAAAAATTTAAATAAAGTTTTGAAATTTAATAGGGGAATAGTATAGAAGCCTTAATGTAGTTCTAAGATATCAAACTTTGTTCTAGAAGACATAACAGTAACTAGACCAATGGACTAGAATCAAAATGTTTCTAATCATTTTTTCAGTGATTCATACCCAAAATTTTCTAACCCTTTTCCCTCATGCAGTCAATAGGAACCACACTTGTGATTTTTCCTAATGGGGCACTAAAAGCCAAACGCAGGTGTCCATTCTCTCCTACTAAAAATTGTACAATAAGATGTACCAAAATAGAAATGGATCATCAAAAATAATCTTTCACATTTCAGAATATTTGAAAGATAGATATATCATCAACTCACAGAGGATAATTGGATACAATGTATTTTAAGTTCCTGAGCCTGTTATGCAAGGTGTCTTACCTGTAGGCAAAGCAAATTACATAGTTGTTGGAATAGGCTAGCATTTGGAGGACTTCAATTTCACCACAAAACCTCATATCCCATTTTTGTGCATATGTATGCATATATAAATGTATAAGGAAGAATTTTCATGAAAGTGTTTATAGTGGAAACTTTGGGAAATAGAAATTAGGATGTGCTTATCTGTATCATTTGAATTTTTATAATGACCATGTGTACATTTTTACAAAATGGTTGAGATGAGTTAAAATTTAAAACTTGGTAGATATCAGGAACAATTGAGGCTGGCATCAGTTACATATGCCTTACTGTGAAGGTTGACGGGGTGGATTTTGTGAGGAATAATGGGAAGACAACAAGAAGACTTTAGGTGCCGGGAATGAGCTGAGGGTAGGAATACTCCCCAAAATGAGAAAGGACTCACAATGCTGAATCCAAGAACACCAACATTTAGCTTTGCCTACTTCATATTATTAGATAAACCTAGCAATTGACATTGTCAGGAGAAATGAAGTTAGCATATTCAAACTCCAATTCAGATTCCAATACTCTTTATAAAATCATAAAACTTGGAAAATTAGAAATGGTAAAGCCAACAAGCACATTCTAGGTAAATAGTAGAGGAAAATTTTATCATCTCCTTTCTCAATTCAACACATTTTCACCTATGTGGTGTATGATGGCTGTTTGCACATGCTCACAGCAGAGGGACTAATTATTCACCTAATCACTCAGTGTTTTGATTTGAAATTGCTTCTTCTTTTTGTGATTTTTTTTTTCTTAGCTAAATATTGTCTTCAGAACTGAATTAGATCTCAGGAAAGAGTAGATTTTCCTAGGATTCCTCACACTGACTGCCAGAGTGCTGGTCAACCTAAGAGGCACTGGGTAAATACCACTTCCCCTTGGCGTCTTGGGAGAGGAGTTTACAACCCCTCCAGGGATAAGAACGAGAAAAAGAAAATCAAGTGGGAAAATTCAATTCCAGAAATCATTGCTATTGCCCTAACAAAGGCAAACCATTGTGCTGCAGTACCATCCTACAGTGGTACATAAAATACTTTCCAGACATCAATTTATCAGTCTTCAGAACACCCTAGTGAGGCAAACAGCATTAGCAAATGCTATGCAGATCCGCAATAAATAGCATAAGCCAATCAATAGAAAACTTATCCTGAATATTTAGGAATTCATGGAAAACTGAGGCCTCTTATCTCCCGCCTTTATATTCTATCCACTTCAGAAAGCCTTCTCCAATTCCAATTCTTATCACAAAATCTATCCCAAGAGTCATTTATTCCTAGTGACTCCTGACACTAGAGGAGTTAGAGGACTCCTGGAAAAACTTCCAAACATTTGCCTCTTGCACATAAAGACTCATTCAGAAGACTGATTCTAAATGCAAGAAGACTTTGCTGATAACACATCTACTTTGTTTAAATTATTATTCAATGCTCCCGTTTTCCATAAACTTTACTTGAACCTTCTATAATTATTGTAGCTACAAAACAGCCTTGGATTAGCTAACTTGTGCCACCTAAAGGCTATAGTGAGAACCTCTTTGAACAAGAAAAATAAAATGAAATACAAAATAAGTGAAATAAATAAATAATATTCATATCGAGCTCTCTACAAAATGGATTCAAACTGTTCTGTGGGAAGTGAAAATATAAAACAGATAAGAAGAACTTGGGAAGATACAGAAAAGGGGCACCTGGGTGGCTCAGTCACTTAAGCATCTGCCTTTGGCTCTGGTCATAATCTTAGGGTCCTGGGATTGAGCCCTGCACCTGTGAGGGGGGGGGTCCCTGCTCAGCAGGGAGTCTGCTTCTGTGCCTCCCCCCTTGCTCATGCTCTCCTTCTCACTCTCTCTCAATAAATAAATAAAATCTTAAAAAAAAATACATTAGAAAATCAAGAAACTCCTGAGCTTTAATCTTAGCTCTGTCATCTACAAGCTGTGGGATGGTAGGCAAATTATTTAACCTCTCTAGACCTCATATTTCTCATCTATAAAATAAAAGAGTTGAACATGATTTCAAAAGAAACTTGACAATAGAATTTTTTTAATTTTATGAAATAAAAACTTAAATTTATAAATATTTATATGAAATTCAAGAACTGGATAAGTTTAAAGAAAGGTGGATGAATTAAGAGAGAAGTGCAGTTCAAAGATTTCACAGTCTTTTCCCCACTTTCCACTATTTCCTCTGTTCTCTGGACATGCAGTGGTGTACTTTTTCCAGGCTCCCCCACAGTTAGGTTTTGACCAGGTAGCTGAGTTCTAGTCCAATGAATGTTAGTTGAAATATAGGTGCCACTTCCATGTCTAGCCCATAAAAGTCTCACATCTGTGACCTCCTCCATACTCTTACACCTTCTGCTAGCTTAATGTGGATGTGTGCAACTGCCTTGAGAGGAACTAGATGTCTGAATTACTACTTGGAAAAGATCCACCTATTTACCAGAAATACCCATTTGGGATTTTACATGAGTAAAAACAAACTTATTTCCTGTTTTAGCCATTATCTATCATTAGACTTGTTACATCAGTGAGCTATACTCCAAATAATACAAGACCTTTTCATTCAAATTAATCAAAGGCAGATACGTGTTCCTTCTTTCTTGGATCCTTTAAAAAATAGCAAATCAAAAATCATTTGAGATATATGACTCTAATTTTGTTTGTGCTTTGAACTTAAAAGAGAATGTCAAACTTTGGTTGTTACCTTAAGAAAAAAAAGAAAGAAAGAAAGAAAGAAAGAAAGAAAGAAAGAAAGAAAGAAA
>NC_058412.1:64464027-64485534 GCF_002201575.2 Neomonachus schauinslandi
AAAGAAAGAAAGAAAGAAAGAAAGAAAGAAAGAAAGAAAGAAAGAAAAGAGAGTACCATAAGCCATGAGCCATGATAAACAGGATGACATAATCAGAGCTAAAAGGAAGGTAGAGGGGCGTCTGGGTATCTCAGTCGTGAAGTGTCTGATTTCAGTTCAGGTTCCCTGCTCTGCAGGAAGCCTGCTTCTTCTTCTCCCACTCCCCTTGCTAGTGTTCCTTCTCTCGCTTTGTCTCTGTCAAATAAATAAATAAAATCTTTAAAAATAAAATAAGATAAAATAAAATAAAAGGAAGGTAGAGCCAGCTTCCAAAAGTGACCCTCAAGTGGCTCAGTGTCTAATACAATGTTTTGCACAAAACTGATGCTCAATTTCTTGAATGAAACAATGAGTGAATGAATAAATGAATGGACCACAAATATAATCATTTATAAAGTGGAATATGAAAACAAGGATTTATTATCCATCCCATATAATAGTTATATTTAATTAATTCATGACCAAATTATCACCAGCAATGCCTGTGGTGCAAGGGAAAAAATCTAACCATAATGTGTAATCTACTGACTTGTTGGTTCACCAGGAAATGGGATATTTGGACATTCATTCAAATTCAGCCTAGGCTTCTACCACGAGCCAGGCTCTGTGTTCTACACCCAAGATGTGCGTGTCCTCTGTCTCCAGCCTAGTACCTTATTCAGGACCTAAAGATTTTCCATGTAACCTCAACAGGTTCCCAGCCTCCTCTGGCTTTTTCATTATTGTCAGCATCATTCATACAGTAGGACTAGCACAATGATTACCAGCATGGTCTCTAGGGTAAGAATGCCTGAATAAGAACCTGCCTCTGAAATTTTTAGTCTTAGAATTTGGGAAAGTTACTTAAGCTCTCCTCCTTTATAAATGGGAGTACTAACAATACCCACTCTTCCAGTTGTTGTGAGGATTCATAAACTCCAAGTTTAGCACCCTGCTTGACACACAGTAAGTTAATTCTCCATCAATTTTACATATTGTCACTAATCTTCCTTATGGATATAAGGTCTTAAGATGGAAGGCACCAGCAGAAAGAACATCAGACAGCAAGTCAGAATTCCTAGATTATATTTTCAGGTCTGTTGCTAAATAGATATTTTAGCATGAATGTGTCATTTAATGTCTCTGAGTCTCAATTTTCTTATGTGTCAAATGAGAGGGATGGCTAGGTAATTTGTGTTTCTTCCTGCTTTATGATTCCATGTCATATCTTATGCAGGTCTCTGTAACCTAATGCTCACTACTTTGTTCTGCACATAAAATACAGACAGACAATTCCATAACTTGCTTCTGACACCTACTCCAATTATTTTAAGGCATGAGAGTTCAATCCTACCATCTTTGCCATATGGTAGAGTGTATAACAGAAAGGCAGATGGAGCCAAATAGGACTCAGATGCCCTATCAAACACCCTGAGGGCAGATGTTATGGCCAAGAGTATGGGATACATAGGCACATCTGCAGAGAGCATCAATAACTCACAGAGGCTGCCGTATTTATCTCCTAGCAAAGCACCTCAGGGATAAATAGCAGAATTCTAAGCACAGAAGGTACTTGAGAAATATCTGTTGCTATGTTTTATCTATGTAGAATACTCATTTCCTAATTCTAAAGGACCGAATTTGAAGAGACCAAAAAAAAAAAAATCTGTTTCTTGCTTCAAGGGCCAACACATAGTAGATTCTTAATTTATTTTTGTTTGATGAATGGATCATCCTGGATCTTCTGTTTCTATATTAAGGAACCCAGGCTGCTGAAATCTTGTAAATTGATATTTATAATTTCTCCTAATGAAGCATGTAGTATATCATTATAAAAATGTCCCCCAAGGAATCACTTCTCCCTGAGCCTATGTTTCTTTTGTAGTGTGATGTTGCTCCTTCTTCAGTAAAGACCTGGGGCTCTTTCTCCACTCCTTTGAATCTAAGCTGGCCTACTGACTTGCTTTGACCTTTAGAATGTGACAGAAGTGATACTTGTGAAAGTTCCAAAGCTTAGATCTCAAGAATCCTTGTAGCTTCCACCTGTGTTCTCTTAGGGCTCAACCACCATGGAAAAAAGCTTGGGTTCAAATACTGATGAGAGATCATGTGAAGAAAGAGGTCTCAGTTTTCCAACTATCCCTGCTGAGGTCCCAAACATGATGGTGAGGTCATCTAGAATCATCAGCTCCAGCAGACCGAGCAGATGAACGAAGCTCCATGAGGAAGTCTGGCCAAGAACAGCAGAGGAACTGCCCAGCCAACCCACAGAATCATGAGAAACAGTGCATATCTTCCTCAACTTACAATAGAATTACTCCTAATAAACCTATTGTAAGTTGAAAGTATCATTAAGTCCAAAATGCATTTAATATACCCAACCTACCAGACATCCTAGCCTAGCCTACCTAAAACACTCTCAGAACACTTACATTAACCTACATTTGGACAAACTCATTTAACACAAAGCCTATTTTATAATAAAGTGTTGAATATCTCATGTAATTTATCTAATACTACAGTGAAAATGAAGAACGGAATGGTATTGGTCATTTACCCTTATGATCCTGTTGCTGATGGGGAGCCATGGCTGGCTGCTGCTGCCCAGTCTCACAGGAATTTCATACCACATATCACTAGCTCAGGAAAAAATCAAAATTCAAAATTCAAAGTACAGTTTCTACCAAATGCATATTGCTGTCACACCATCATAAAGTAAAAAAAAAAACAAAAAAAAACCCTTAAGTCCAATCATCATAAGGGGACCATCTGTAAATTGTCATTGTTTTATAACACTGAGTTTTTGAGTGATTTGTTACATAGCAATAGATCATTGATGCAAAATTATTTCTTGACCAGAATCAGAATAGTCACACAAGGAGTTTCATGAAAATAAGATTATATCAGCAGTTCTGTCAAAGCGGAAAAAGGGAAAGAAAAGTGGGGGAAAATTTAAATACAATGTATGATAAATGATAAAATCCCAGATTTTGTCCATATAGCATTATGCAGCAAATGTAATCAGGGATCAATACCACATTAAGTCTATTCATTGGTGTGAGGCCCTGCAGAAAACAATTTCCAAACAGTAGACATTTTAGAATTAATTAATTATTCATTAGTAGCATTCATTGCATTAGTGATCTATTTCTGCATAACCAATCACCCAAAAACTTAGCAGTTAAAAAAAAACAACAGTTATTGGGACGCCTGGGTGGCTCAGTTGGTTAAGCGGCTGCCTTCGGCCCGGGTCATGATCCCAGGGTCCTGGGATCGAGTCCCACATCAGGCTCCTTGCTCAGTAGGGAGCCTGCTTCTCCCTCTCTCTCCCTCTGCTTGTGCTTTCTCTGTCAAATAAATAAAATCTTTAAAAAAAAAAACAAACCAACAACAACAACAACAGTTATTTATTATTCTCGCAGTTTCTGTGGGTCATGTATATGGGAGAAGCTTGGTTGGGCAGTTGTGACTCAGTGTCTCATGAGGTTCCAGTGGAGGTGTTGACCAAGGCTGTAGTTATCTACAGGCTTAATTGGGGCTGGAGAAGTCACTTTCAAGGTGTGTCACCCACATGGTTGACAAGCTGGTTCCTCTTCATTTGGGCCTCTTCTTGTAGTTCCTTGTATGTCTTCATGCCATGGCTACTGGTTTCTTCCAGAACCAAGGACCCAAGAAACCAAAGCAGAAGCTGAAATGTCTTTTATGGCCTATCCTCACCATATTCTCTATGCATACACAGAGCAGCTCTGAGTTAATATAGGGGAAAATTATACAAGGGCAAGGATTATTGTGAGTCCTCTTGGAGGCTATCTTCCATATCCCTATCATGAAAAAAAAAATTGAGAGCATATAGTAAAAATACATATGCACCAGGATTATTAAAAATAATGTTAGAAAGTGAAACCAAAACCATAAAGAGGCAAGAAGAAAGCTGATTCCACCCGGGGCCTTCAGGTAAGATATTTATTTACAAGTCCACAATCCCTTAACAGAAACCCTTGGGGCTGGATATGTTTTAGAATTCAGAATTTTTTGGATTTTAGGAAGGTAAGGAGATAAGGAGGCACATATACCAGATATTACACAATACCCTCCAGAACAACTTAAAATCAACTACATTGTTATTTATGCAGCAAAATGTATGCATTTTCAAACTAAGTGGGATAAGGCCTCTCAATATAGTCTCATATCCATTTAGGTCAGATTTCAATAATAATTTTTTTTTAAGATTTTATTTATTTATTTGACAGAGAGAGAGCGAGCACAAGCAGGGGGAGCTGCAGGCAGAGGGAGAAGCAGGCTCCCTGCTGAGCAGGGAGCCCAATGCGGGGCTTGATCCCAGGACCCTGGGATCATGACCTGAGCCAAAGGCAGATGCTTAACCAAGGCACCCCTTGGCTTGAGCCACCCAGGCACCCCTCAATAATAATTTTTTTTTAAGTCTGGGTCTTTAGGGGTTTCTAGATTTCAGAATTGCTGGTAAATGACTGTGAGCCTGCAGAAGTTGTAAGCTCACAGGATCAGAAACTATGGCTATGGATTTCCCCAGACTGTGTGCATCTGTTCCCATTTCCAGGCCGTGTTTCCCCATCAACACCCCAATACTGCTGATCAAATTTGTCCCACAAATGCAGATTCTCAAAGATGTCCCACTCATATTTGAGGTCTCCTAATGACCTATTTTTCTGCCTTGGAATTCTATTCAGGTGCTAGTCTTTCAAACTTGCCCAGCTTATACCCAGCCTCAGTTTTCAGGTGTATAGCTACCATTTTAGCACTGACAGCTTGTAATAACTACTGCATAGCATAAGAAGTGGGAGAGTTACCACACCTGAACCACAGATTTAGCTGTTGCCTGACAATTAAGACAAAAAATCATATAACTTTTTAGAGAGAAACCATTATTTTCCTTATAAACCTTATTTTCAAATTCTGATAGAAATTTAGTCAAGCATACTATTTAAAAGGACATACTTCTAACCTGAGAGTGAAGCATCTAAAACAAGACACAACACCCCCAGAATTCACAAAGTAAAAGTTTTAATTTGCTTAAAATATAAATATGAAACTTTTTAAACAGTGTTAAAAGACAAGTGACAAACTAGTTGGAAATTTTGCAACATATAAAGCAGAGGAAAGATTAATGAGAACTCCTACAAATTAATAACAAAAGGACAAAAAGGCAAACTAATAGGAAATTCATAGAAAATTTATTTAAACATCTAATAAATATATGAAAAGATTCCCAGCATCACTAGGAATAAGGAAAATATTATTTTTAAAAGTGAGACACTATTTTTCACCCATCAGATGGGCAAAAGTTTTAAAGTTTGATAATATCAAATTTTTACAAAGGTATAGGGAATAACACTCTCATACACTATTACTGGAAGTATAAATGATACAACATTTATGGAAGGTAATTTGGCAATATCTGTCTTAGAGCTAAATGCAAATACACTTTAATGATTAATTCCACTTCTAGGATTCTGTTGACACACATGAACAAAGACACAAGTAGTAGGATTTTTAACTATAGCATTGGTTGACATAATGAAAATGCAAACAACCTATCTGTTAAAAGGAGATATTTAAAAACAAACAAATAAAAGCTAAGGTATAGTCCAGGAGTTTGCAATCAATGGACCCTGAGCTGAATGTGGCCTCAGCTTGTTTTTGTACTGCCTGCAAGCTAAGAATGGTTTTCACAATTTTAGAGGATTGAAGAGGACAAAGAAGAGAAAGAGAAGGAAGAGAAGACAATGCAACTGAGACCTTGTAAGACTCAGAAAGGCTTAATTTTTTTTATCTGGCCTTTTGCAGGAAAAGTTTATATAACCAAATTATAGAATACTTCTCAGACCATGAAGATAATGAGAAAATAAGGATGGAATGGTTCGAGTCAAGCAGTGAAACTGACGAATTTGTCCTATTCCTATCATCCCTCAGGCCTCTGTGCCAATATGCAATAGGACTTGAAGATACAAAGCTCCCAATGCCCCTTTGAAACTTCATAAGTCATTTAAAAATTGAGTGCATTTAGGTTTAAATGCTCCAATCAAAAGACACAGGGTGATGGAGTGGATAAAAAAAAACATGGCCCAGGGGCACCTGGGTGGCTCAGTCATTAAGCGTCTGCCTTCAGCTCAGGTCATGATCCCAGGGTCCTGGGATGGAGCCCCGCATCAGGCTCCCTGCTCCACAGGAAGCCTGCTTCTGCCTCTCCCACTCCCCCTGCTTGTGTTCCCTCTCTCTTTGTCTCTCTCTCTGTCAAATAAATAAAATCTTGGGCGCCTGGGTGGCTCAGTTGGTTAAGCGACTGCCTTCGGCTCAGGTCATGATCCTGGAGTCCCGGGATCGAGTCCCGCATCGGGCTCCCTGCTCGGCAGGGAGCCTGCTTCTCCCTCTGACCCTCCCCCCTCTCATGTGCTCTCTGTCTCTCTCATTCTCTCTGTCTCAAATAAATAAATAAAAATCTTTAAAAAAAAAAAAAAAAAAAACTTAAAAAAAAAAAAAAAACATGGCCCATCTAAATGCTGCCTACGAGAGACACATCTCAGTCCTAAAGACACATACAGACTGAAAGTGAAGGGATGGAAAAACATTTACCATGCAAATGGAAGTGGAAAAAAGCCTGGAGTAGCAATACTTATATCAAATAAAATAGACTTTAAAACAAGGACTGTAACAAGAGACAAAGAAGGGCATTACATAATGATAAATGGATCAATCCAATGAAAGGATATAACAATTGTAAATATTTATGCACACAACATTGGAGCACCTGAATACATAAAGAAAATATTAACATACATACAGACATTAATACAATAATAGAAGGGGTCTTTAATGCCTCACTTACATCAATGGGTAGATTGTTCAGACAGAAAATCAATAAGGAAACAGTGTTTTTGAATGACACATAAGACCAGATAAACATAAAAATATATACAGAACATTCCATTCAAAAACAACAGAACACACATTCTTTTCAAGTGTACATGGAATATTCTCCAGAATAGATCACATGTTAGGCCACAAAAGAAGTCTCAATAAATTAAGGAAAACAAATCATACTATGCATCTTTTCCAACCACAATGTGAAACTAAAAATCAATCACAAGCAAACAAACAAACAAAAAACACATGAGGTTAAACAACACTATACTGAACAACCAATGGGTAAATAAATAAATAACCAATGGGTAAATAAATAAATGGAGATAAATGAAAATGATAACACAACAGTCCAAAATTTTTGGAATGTAGCAAAACCAGTTCTAAGACGGATATATAGTGATACAGACCCATGTCAAGAAAAAAGAAAAAGCTCAAACAATCTAAACTTACACTTAAAGGGACTGGAAAAAGAAAAACAAACAAAGCCCAAGGTGAGTAGAAGGAAGGAAATATCAGAGCAGAAATAAATGACATAGAGACAAAAAAACTCAAGAAAACCAAGAGCTAGTTCTTTGAAAAAATAAAACAAAATTAATAAATCCTTAGCTAGACTCTTCAAGAAAAAATAGAAAGGACCCAAATAAATAAAATCAGAAACAGAAGAGAAGTAACAACTGATAACACAGAAATACAAAGGATTATAAGAGAATATTATGAAAAATTATATGCCAACAAATTAGACAACCTAGAAGAAATGGATAAATTCCTAGAAACATACAATCTTCCAAAATTGAATCAGGAAGAAATAGAAAATCCGAACAGATCAATTACTAGTACAAAATTGGCTTGGTAATTAAAAAAACCACCAAAAAATAAAAGTCCAGGACCAGATGGCCTTACAAGTAATTCTACCAAACATTTAAAGAAGAGTTAATACCTATTCTCAAACTATTCCAAAAAATAGAAGAGGAAGGAAAGCTTCCAAATACATTCTATGAGGCCAGGATTACCCTGATACCAAAACCAGACAAAGACAAAATAACAAGAAAGGAAAGAAAGAAAGAAAGAAAGAGAGAAAGAGAGAAAGAGAGAAAGAGAGAAAGAGAGAAAGAGAGAAAGAGAGAAAGAAAGAAAGAAAGAAAGAAAGAAAGAGAGAGAGAGAGAAAGAAAGAAAGAAAGAGAGAAAGAGAGAAAGAAAGAAAGAGAGAAAGAAAGAGAGAGAGAGAGAAAGAAAGAAAGAAAGAGAGAGAGAGAGAAAGAAAGAAAGAAAGAGAGAGAGAAAGAAAGAAAGAAAGAGAGAAAGAAAGAAAGAAAGAAAGAGAGAGAGAAAGAAAGAAAGAAAGAAAGAAAGAAAGAAAGAAAGAAAGAAAGAGAGAAAGAAAGAAAGAGAGAGAGAAAGAAAGAAAGAGAGAAAGAAAGAAAGAGAGAGAGAGAGAAAGAAAGAAAGAAAGAGAGAGAGAGAGAAAGAAAGAGAGAAAGAAAGAAAGAAAGAAAGAGAGAAAGAAAGAAAGAAAGAGAGAAAGAAAGAAAGAGAGAAAGAAAGAAAGAAAGAGAAAGAGAGAAAGAAAGAAAGAGAGAAAGAAAGAAAGAAAGAAAGAGAGAAAGAGAGAAAGAAAGAAAGAAAGAAAGAAAGAGAGAGAGAGAGAAAGAAAGAAAGAAAGAAAGAAAGAAAGAAAGAAAGAGAGAAAGAGAGAAAGAAAGAAAGAGAGAAAGAGAGAAAGAAAGAAAGAAAGAAAGAAAAATGAAAGGAAGGAAGGAAGGAAAGAAGGAAGAAAACTACAGGCCAATAACTCTGATGAACATATATGCAAAAATCCTCCACAAAATATTAGCAAACCACATTCAGCAATACATCAAAAGGATCTTCACCCAAATAAATGGGATTTATTCTGGGGATGCATGGATGTTTCAATATTTGCAAATCAGTAAATGTGATATACTACATCAACAAAAAAGACTAAATATCATATGATCACCTCACCAGATGCAGAAAAACCATTTGACACAATTTAACATCCATTCATAAAAACTCGCAACAAAGTTGGTTTAGAGGGAACATACCTCATATAATAAAGGCCATATATGAAAAAACCCACAGCTAACATCATACTCAATGGTCAAAAACTAAGAACTTTTCCTCTAAGATCAGGAACAAGACAGGAATGTCCACTCTCACCACTTTTATTCAACATAGTATTGGAAGTCCTAGCCACAGTAGCCGACAAAAAAAAGAGTAAGAGGCATCCATATTGGTAAGGAAGAAGTTAAACTGTCACTATCTGCAGATTACGTGATACTATACATAGAAAGCTCAAAAGACTACACCTAAAAACTATTGGAAATAATAAATGAGTTCAATAAAGTTGCAGAATACAAATTAATACCCAGAAATCAGTAGTGTTTCTATACACTAACAATGACGTAGCAGAAAGAGAAGTTAAGAAAATCCCATTTACAATAGTACACAAAAAAATAAGATACCTACGAATAAGTTTATCCAAGAAGGTGAAAAACCTGTACTCTGAAAAATGTAACACTGATGAAAGAAATTGAAGACTACACAAACAGAAAGATTCCATGCTCATGGGTTAGAAAAGAGAGTTTCTTCAACAAATGATGCTGGGAAAACCAGCTACATTACAAAAGAATGAAACTGGACCACTCTCTCACACCATACACAAAAATAATCTTAAAATAGATTAAAGACCTAAATGTGAGACCTGAAACCATAAGAATCCTAGAAGAGAGCACAAGGGGTAACTTCTCTGACACTGGCTGTAGCAACATTTTTCTAGATATGTTTCTCGAGGCAAGGGAAACAAAAGGAAAAATAAACTATTGGGACCACATCAAAATAGAAAGCTTTTACATCAACAAAACTAAACTAAAAGGGCAACCTACTGAATGGGAGAAGATATTTGCAAATGACATATCTGATAAAGGGTTAATATTCAAAATATTTAAAGAACGTATACAAATCAACACAAAAAATAATAAAAATAAAAATAATAATCCAGATTTAAAAAATTGGCAGAAGACCTGAATAAATATTTTCCCAAAGAAGACACAGATGGGCAACAGACACATGAAAAGATACTCAACATCACTACTTACCAAGGAACTGCAAACCAAAAACACAATGAGATATCACCTTAAACCAGTCAGAATGGCTAAAGTAAAAAAGACAAGAAATAACAAGTGTTGGCAAGAACATGGGGAAAAAGAAACCCTTGTGCACTGTTGGTGGGAATGTAAACTGGTGAAGCCACTCTGGAAAACAGTATGGAGGTTCCTCAAAAATTAAAAACAGAAACACCATATGATCCAATAATTCCACTACTGGGTATTTACCCAAAGAAAATTAAAACACCGACTCAGAAAGATATATGCACCCCCATGTTCATTGCAGCATTATTTACAATAGCCAAGATATGGAAGCAACCCAGTGTCCATCCGTAGATAAATGGATAAAGATGTGGTATGCACACACACATACACACACACACAGGAATATTACGCAGTCATAAAAAAGGATGCAGTTTTTGCCATTTGCAACAACGTGGATGGATCTACAGAATATTATGCTAAGCGACATAAGTCAGTCAGAGAAAGACAAATACAGTATGATTTCACACATATATTGAAGTTAAGAAACAAAACAAATGAACAAAGAAAAAACGAGGCAAACCAAAAAACAACTCTTAACTATAGAGAGTAAACTAATGGTTACGAGAGAGGAGGTAGATGGCAGGATAGGTGAAATAGGTGAAGGGGATTAAGAGTATACTTACCTTGATGAGCACTGAGTAATATATAAAAATGTTGAATAACCGTTTTGTACACCTGAAACTAATCTAGCACTGTATGTTAACTATACTGGAATTAAAAGTTTTAAAATTTTTTAACAAAAAATAAATCAATAAAATGGCTAACTACATTGATCACTATTACCAGCAAGTAGTTATCTATTTCTCTCAACTAACCAATGTTGCTATTACAAAATCATAGCTTCACAGGATTGAGAGAGTCCAAAAATTCACCTAAGACTTCTGATGCATGGATCCTTTCCAGAGCTTCCCTAACAAGTAGCTGTAGAGTACGTGCAGTAATGAAAACCATTCCAGCACAGAGCGACAGTAAGTATTGGAGTGGTGCATAGAAATACATACACCAGGTATAATCAGAGACTGGTCCTTTTTTTTCCCTCATTGTAGTTTATCGAATGACAAAATAGCATGCTCTAAACACCTGAAGTGAAAATAGAGGCTACTGAAGGAAGTTCTGTCAAAAGGTGATGAGCAACCTGGTTCTGAAACCAGAGGATTTATCCAAGTGTTGGATGATCAAGATGTGGAGATCTGGAGCCAGCAGATGGAATGTGAATGTTTTAGCATCTGTTAGAGGGAACTATTACATAAGATCATTTTACTTCAGAGAGTATTAGTTATCATTTTAGACTGAACACAATCTCAAAACCAAGACTTGCTTTAGTGTTTTGCAGGAGGAAGATCACTGTACTCAGAGGTGATTCTACTCTCTCTTTCCTCTCTGTAGGACGCCTCTGTGACCTAGGGCAAGTTGCGTAACCTCTCAGCCTTTGTTGCTTTACCCAGAAAGTAGGAATGTAACCTTGGCCAGATCACTTCATTAGGATCTGACTAGCAAAGACCTGTGATCCTGGATTGAATTCAGAAGTCTGTAAGACGTATGATCCTAGATTGAATCCAAAGATTGTTATGTTTTTTGCTTTTCTGCCACAAGACAGGATCCATTTATATTCTTTTTCTTGTTCTACTAGTTCCCTGACACTCTAAGCAAAGCAGTAGACATGAGTTAGGCTGACTACCCATGTCTTCTTCATTCAAGCAGTTGTGTATTGCAATAGTAACCACTCTGACCAAGAGGAGGAGATTAAGTAAAGTGAGTGGTAGTGGGTAAACCCTAAGTTGTGTTCTTTCTATACCACAAGAAAACCATGGATGACATTTTCTTATTCATGAATAGTACCTTGCCTGTAAACAGGGCTTTACAACTGACGAAGTCCAAGCAAAGCCAACAGCTGTATGTCTACTTTCAGATGTGGAGACCAGGGATAGCCCTAGAACCCAGATCTCCTGACACCGAGGAGAGTTCTCTGTCCATTATTTTCACCTTCAGATCTCAATTAGATGATCCTGGGAATAAGAATATAAAAATTTTCAGGGGGAAAAAACCTTAAAAACTGTCCTAGCTCTTTTTGTGCTGAAAAGAACATAAACTTGGTGAAAGAAAGACCTGGTATTGAATCCTGGCTTCCCCAATCGCAGTCACCTTAAATACTTTTCTCTAAGTCTCCATTTTATCTATAAAATAAGGAGTATAATACCTCCCTCATGTGGTAGTTAGCAGAATTAAATAAGAGGATATGTGTAAAGTGTAGATACATAGTAGACTCTCAGTCAATGCTAATCCCTTAACAATTTCAGCATTTAAGAAATTATTTTGAGCTTGAATCCTTCCTGCTACATTTTACATTTTATTTCTTTTGACACTGCAAAAAAATGTATATACTTATACATTATACATGTGTGTGTGTGTGTGTAGATATATAAAATTATCAGTGCCCCAATGTACTATGAATTTTAGACTATGAAAGGGGGAAAATCTAGCATAAATCCTGCCTCTAGTTATTGATCTTGATCATTAGCTTACTGTAGACAGTATGGTAGTCCATAACTCTTACAGAAAAGCATCTCCCAAGCACCACAATTATAGGAGCCTCATTGTATCACAGCAAATATCCCACCTGATTATCATAAATACACAAGGAAAGAATCCCATTTCTACAGCTGAAAAGAGATTACACTCTGAATAACCACGTGACAAAGAGAAGTGACCAGAATCACTTGGTTAATAGGAACAATGTATTTTTTATTTGTTTTTGTATTTATAGCAGGAGGAAATGGTAGAATGATTCTAACACAGGCAAAATGCTACCACTTGCATTATGTATGGCACTGCTTTAACTCTGAAACAGAGAGAATTGATTCATCTGCCCAGATTTCCCATGATAGTGGCAGTTTTTTAAAAAAAAGAAGGAAAAGGGGCGCCTGAGTGGCTCAGTTGGTTGGGCGACTGCCTTCGGCTCAGGTCATGATCCTGGAGTCCCAGGATCGAGTCCCACATCGGGCTCCCTGCTCAGCAGGGAGTCTGCTTCTCCCTCTGACCCTCCTCCCTCTCATGTGCTCTCTCTCTCCTCTCATCCTCTCTCTCAAATAAAAAAAAATAATAAATAAATAAATAAATAAATAAAAAAGAAGGAAAAAACAACTGGACTTGACTCTCACAAAATATTTTTCTTAGAAGCCTCACAAAAGGTCCTAAGGATTTTCAAAGACCAGGTCTGACTTCTTAAAAGCAAAATGATTTTGCAAAGGCCAAGTCTGATTTTGTTAAAATGACCACAGCTAAATGAAAACTCCACCAATCTCTCAGGAGTTAAAGCTGCAGCATAGCAACATACTAAGCAAATGGCAAAGCTATGGTAAATCTACTTAACATCGGGAAAATAATGATAGTTCATATTTGAGGGAGTTCAGAGTCAAGCCTTATCCCTGGAGACTCATTAAGCACATAGTGTACTAACCACAATGTACCCTACAGGGATAAATTCAGAGCTCCTGGCATATGAGATGTTAGAACTGGAGCAACTCTGAACTTCTTTTATAAAGGCATGAAAAACATGAGAAGCATGTCTCTGAACCTGAGCCAACTCATAAGGCTGCCATGCCCTCCTGTTTTGGCAAGAAATTGAAAAATGCTTAACCTTCAAGTGGTTACCTGTCCTCATCATGTTATTCTAACCTGTAATATTCTCAAGTTAGAAAATTAAAGCTTAAACTTGAGAAAATGGGATTAATCACTATGGGTGAGGAAGATCCTATGTCTAAATCCAGGGTCACATTGCCAATTATTTTTCATTAATTTTATTTCTCTTTCCTCTCCTAGCAATCAACTTCAATGGGTATTATTTGCCAAACAATTGATTGCATAATTGTGCTTTGAAAGGAAATACTGTGTTTAAGGAGCAGAATATATAAGATAACAATGCTTGCTGGAAAAACACAATGAAAAGAAAAAAGTAAGAGAGCAATCCAAAGAAACTGAAAAACTAGGATTAAATGAGTGATAAAATCATATAGAGATGAAATCCATAAATGTCAGAAAATGCACATTAGGAAAAAGTAGAAAATAGGAGAAGGAGAAAGCAAGAAGTAGACATAAGAAAAAAAGAATGAAGAAAAAAGAAAAAAGCAGAAGGCATATTACAACAGGGTTGGAGGAAGTGAGGATGAGTATTCACAAGGCAAGGGGAACATACTTGTGACTATCTCAAGGAGCCCCATGGGTATTGGGGTAAAGTGATTTTGGAAAATATTTGCTTCTGAGATGTTTTACATTTGTATTATTTGGTCTTGTATTAATTGCAGAGGATAAGGCATTTTTAACTATTTATGCTAGGAAGTGTAAGTCAGACCTTTTGTAAATTTTCAACATGTCATTGTGCCTCAGAACTTTTTCCCCAATGAATATATAAGAAAATAGACAAAATCCATATAAGGATCCTATGATGGAAAAATATAAGTATTAAGGTGTCTTATGAGAGCGAATGTGCATGAAGGGATACAGAAACACCTAAGATCCCCCTTACAGAAATATAAGGAATTTCAAATAGAGCTCAGTCTGAATGTCACGCAAGCTTAATATCTTGGCCTTATGCATAATAGGAGGAAAACTATACTCATACCTGAGTAACTCTTTACAAAATAATTCTTTTAATCGTACTATTATTTAAAGCTATTTCAGTCATAGAAATTTTAAACAAATAAACTCAAAAACTGTAGTCTGCAATGTGAACAGATAAGAACATATTACAACTTCTGATGATGTCTTCCCAATGCAAATTTTAAAATCAGTATTTTTCTTATTTAACTTCTAAAACACTGTGGTAATACTGTGTTATACACAAACAATGAGCCATGGAACACTACGTCAAAAACTAATGATGTACTGTATGGTGACTAACATAACATAATATAAATAAATAAATAGGGCGCCTGGGTGGCTCAGTTGGTTAAGCAACTGCCTTCGGCTCAGGTCATGATCCCGGAGTCCTGGGATTGAGTCCCACATCGGGCTCCCGGGTCAGCGGGGAGCCTGCTTCTCCCTCTGACCCTCTCCCCTCTCATGCTGTTTCTCTGTCTCTCTCTCTCAAATAAATAAATAAATAAAATCTTTAAATAAATAAATAAATAAATAAAGCACTGCTGTAGACAGAATTTTGGCCTCCATGATATCTGCCCCTTGGTATTATTCCTGTGGCTACGTTACATTGCCTGGTGAAAGGATGTTGCAGACGTAATTAAGATCACTAATCACCTAACCTTAAAGTAAGGAAATTATTCTGGATTATTAATGTACATCCAGTGTAATCACAAGAGCCCTTAAAAGGATAAGAGGAAGTCAGAGAGATACAGTGGAAGAGAAGTCAAAGTATGAGAAGGATTTGATGTCCTGGCTTGAAGGCGGAGGGGCCCTGTGGAAGGCATGAAAAAGAACTGGACTCTGCCCACAACCTGAATAAGCTGTGTTTTAAAAAGTAGGTTTTAGGGACACCTAGGTGGCTCAGTTGGTTAAGCATCTGCCTTCGGCTTAAGTCATGATCCCAGGGTCCTGGGATGGAGTCCCACCCAGGGCTCCTGAGCAGGGAGCCTGCTTCTCCCTCTGCCTGCTGCTTCCCCTGCTTGTGCGCTCTCTCTCTCTCTCTCATTCTCTCTGTGAAAAATAAATAACTAAAATCTTTAAAAATAAATAAATAAATAAAACGTAATTTTTATTATTATTCAGATATGGTGAACCAAGCAATCACTGCCATTAAAAAGATAGTTTGTTATTCACGGTTGCCAAAAGGAATAGGCAGGCATACCACCCAAGGCCACACGGGGAAGTGCTAGGGTCAGTCAAAAGTTGAGGGGGAGGGGAAAATGTGGGCAATTGTCTTTATTGTGGTTTCCATGGAAGGAGGGAGCAAAGCAGGGTAAGCAGGTTTAGGATTGGCTAGTTTAAATAATTTCAACAGGTTCTGAGGCACAGGGGCTGTCCCAATTGCCTAGTACCTGGCCCTGTGATTATTAGAGCAGGGAATACTGGCCCTGAGTGTGACAGCCCAGTGGAGAAGGTGGTGTGGGTAAAGGCTTGGGATTGGTTAATTTGCATATGAAAGGCACACTTGGCGGGTAAGTCATTTACCATCTCCAGAAATTAGCTAGCCCTGAGAGGGGCAGTCTCTCTAGGGTCAGCAAGGTCTCAGATGTCAAAGAATCAGAAATACAGAAAATAAAAAGGCATAATTAGTGCAGGTTAGATATGGAAGTCTTCCCAATAGCTTCCAGAAAGGAACGCAAACCTACAAACACCTTGATTTTGGCTTTTTGGGACCCTAAGCGGTGAATCCAGCCATGCCATGCCAGACTTCTGTTCTACAGACATATGAGATAACAAATGGCTATTGTTTTAAGCTGCTACATTTGTGGCAACTTGTTACAGCAGCAAGAGAAACTAATACATATGCCAAATCCTCCTTGTGGCATGTTTCTAATTAATTCTTTGGGCATATTATATTCTGCAGAACCTTCCACCACTTTAACAATTACAGTCACATGGAAAAGGGCTAATTAGACAAGCTGTGTTCAATGACTACTTTTGGCAGGTTTCCATCAAGCTAAATATAATGTGAAATTTTTAATCCTATCCACCATTAGAGCATGGAGGAAAATCAAATCAAGATGTGCTTAGGAAATTAGTTTGAGTTTGTGGAGCTCAAATTCTTAAAACTTTAAAGCACTTGGCTATGTGAAATATAAGTACTAATAACCATAGCACACACTATTCATCCCTAATAGGCAAATGACTAACTATATTAATATATATACTTGGCCACAACTTCAGATCAAGATGTTGAAAATTCATGCTTGAGCCCTCACTCTCCACCCCAAATAAGCAATGAAATATTAAAATGTAAAAAGCAGAAATCTTAAAAAATGTAGTCAAACTTAAAAAGAGACAAACATCTCTGTGGTTCAGTAACCAAGCATTCGTTTGTTCATTCATTCATTCATTCATTCATTCATTCATTTAACAAGCTTTAATTCAGCACCTACTATGTAATAGACATCCAATTTAAGTCACAGCACCCTGTACTGAACAAAACAAAGTCCCTGCTCTTATGGAACTTACATTCCAAAAGAAGAAACTCCTAACAGAAAGCAATAGACCAGGTGGATGCAACAGGGAAAGGCAGCCAGGAGCTTATATTTTTAATGATGATGGAGACTAAAAGTGCCCTCTCTGAAGCAGAAGACCAGAGCCAGTCCCACTGCTTGAAATAACAGACTGGAATGGAAAGGAAGCTGGAAAGAGCTGTACCTGAGAGCTTCCTGGGGCTACAGTTTATATAAAGCTCTGTGCCCATGTTCTTGAGAAAAGCCAGATAGCCTCACAGTCAGGATATGGGCTGAGCTGCCACTGGCTAAGCAAGTGGATCTGTGTTACCCCTGAATCACCAGTGTGTTGTCCCTGCCACCTGATTCTGAACAGGGGACAACAGAGGCTATGTACGGACAACTGTGACAAAATAGAGGAGTGAGCAAAGAAAGACAAAGGGAAAAAATATTTGCCCTCAAATGAATCTACAAATCAAAAGTTTATAACACATGAGGAAAACTAAGAAGCAACAAAATGAAAATTACAAAGGAATTTTAACATGACTTTAGGATACTCAAAGAGATAAAGTAATAACACTTTTATGGAAAAAAATCAATAAATTGTGAAATAAAACAAGCAAAAATGAAAGGAGAACAGGCATTTTTTAAAAACCAGTTAGAAGTCCTGGAAATAAAAATTAGAGTTTAACTTTTTAGCAACTTTAATAGGCAAAATAGATAGTGGTGAGGGAATTAATAAAATAGAAGTGTACTGGGAAATTTATGCAGAAACTATGAAAGTGAGATGAAGAAGTAAAAACATAATTTTAAAAAAGCAGTTCAAAACTATAGAGACTCAATTGGGAGTCTCCAACATACGTCTAATGGGAGAGCCACAAAAAGAGTGTTGAGGACATGGCATAAACTTTTCCAAAATAGAAGAAATAAAGAAGTTTTCAGATCAAACATGCCCACCAAGTGCTACATGGGATAAGTGGCTGTATTTGGCCTGGAATTGTTCCAATGCAATAAAGATGCTAAAGTAAAAAATCCACCTTTAGAATGTACCATTTATTTAAAAATCTTTAGAAGAAGAAATGTAAAAATTTATATAGGCTGACTGAAAAGTTTCCTTAGCAACTCTGAAACTCAGAAGAAGACACACGTAAGTAAATTTAGAATTTCTAGCTAAAACCATTGTAAGATTATATCAAACAATATTAAATTTATTATGTCTTCCTAAATTGCCTTCTCCATTTCTGTGGAGTAATAAAGTTGAAATAACCCAGAAAGTCAAAATGGAGGAAAAAATAAAGCTGGGGACAGGGGCAGTGCAATACTAAATTACTTGTACTACCTGAAAGAAGAGCAAAGTTGTATTAATGTTAGACTTAGGTAAGTAAATTATTGTAATATACAGGTCAGTAACTAAATGAATAAAACTGAAGTATATAACGACCAAGATAATAAAGGGAAAAATTATTTTTAAAAATATACTTAGCCATCTGGAGAGAAACAAACAAGGAAATAGATGGGGTGTGTCAAATTTAAAAAATAAGTAAATAAAATACATCAGTAGCTACATTTAATGCAAACAGACTAAATGTTCCAGTTTAAGAAACAAAGATTTTCAATCTGGATTTTAAAAGGACATTGAATAGCACAAAAGCTGTCTGCCACATAACATTATGTATGTGTATCCATTTATGTATATACGTATATTATATATAATGGCATACATGTATGTATATGAGTGTAGATATAAACATATATGCCAAAGATTATAATTTTCTGAAGATATTTTAAAAGTTGGAAAATAATACGTTAAGATGTCTTGAGATGACAATTACCTATCTGTGCTTCAGAATCTTCCCCAGTCAGCAAAATACATAAAAACACATAAGGCATATTTATACACACCATCACACAGAGCTGTCACTTGTGTCTCAAGGTTTATACCAGGCATCCTGTTCAGTTCTATAGTAAGCCATCTATTAAAATTTACCAACCATTACATGAACATTAAGAGTTTGAATAAGATTCAAAAGTAATAATTCATGTATTTTCATAGTGTGAAAACTATTTCTTAAACTTTTACTCCCTGTAGATTAACTGTGACCATTACAGCGCTGCTGAATTTCCATGTTATTAGTTTTCTAAAGTTTCTTTGTCAAGGAATTCTGATAATTGAATTAATATTTAATTAGGATTTATGTAACTTGTTATAAAAGTGACTGTTTTTAGTGAACCCAAGACAGTCATATATACTCCTAATCTCATTGTGTTTTTCTTAGGTTTCTTACCAAGGGATTTCTTAATAAAGTGTTATTAAGTATTCAAAAACTAAAAAAAATAAATTAAAAAGACACTGAAAGGGGGGCGCCTGGGTGGCTCAGTTGGTTAAGCGACTGCCTTCGGCTCAGGTCGTGATCCTGGAGTCCCGGGATCGAGTCCCGCATCGGGCTACCTGCTCGGCGGGGAACCTGCTTCTCCCTCTGACCCTCCCCCATCTCGTGCTCTCTCTCTCTGTCTCATTCTCTCTCTCAAATAAATAAATAAAATCTTAAAAAAAAAAAAAAGACACTGAAAGGATGTCTGGGTGGCTCAGTCAGTTAGGTATCCAACTCTTCATTTGGCTCGGGTCACGATCTCAGGGTCGTAAGATTAAGCTCCACATCAGGCTCCGTGCTCAGCAGGGAGTCTACTGGAGATTTTCTCTCTCCCTCCCCCCTGCCCCACTTCTTGCTCTCTCACTATCTCTCTCTCTCAAATAAATAAATAAGACTTTAAAAAAATAATAAAAAATAAAAGGACATAGAAAAGTTAAAAGTAAAAGGATAGGAATAATGCAAATAATAACCAAAGTAAAATTGGTGTGTATATATATAAATATAACACAAAATCAACTTCAAGGGAAAAGGTACTAGAAATAAAGAGGTTTGGGGCGCCTGGGTGGCTCAGTCGGTTAAGCATCTGCCTTCAGCTCAGGTCATGATCCCAGGGTCCTGGGATTGAGCCCCTCGTCAGGCTCTCTGCTCAGTGTGGTGTCTGCTTCTCCCTCTGCCTCTGCCACTCCCCCTACTCATGCTCTCTCTCTCTCTCTAATAAATAAATAAAATCTTTTAAAAAAATAGATTTCATAATGATAAAAATTTCAATTCACCAGGAAGATATAATTTTAGAATTATATGCACCTGATAATGTGACTACAAAATATGTAAACCAAAAGCTGAACAAGGACAAATAAACAAATCCATATTATATTGAAAGATTTCAGTAAGTGATAAAACAAACAAAAAATAGGGACAAAATACTTGAACAACACAATTAACAAAGTGATCTCATAGACATACATAAAATACTGACTCTAACAACTGTAGAATGCACATTCTTATCAAGTACATGGAAACATTTACAAAAAATTGACGATATGCTGAGTCATAAAGCAAGTCTCAACAAATTTCGAAGGATTCAAATCATACGGATAATGTTTTCTGACCCCCATACAATGTGGGAAGATAACTTCCAAAATCTCCATTTGCTTGTTGGAAAAATTATAAAATGACTTAAATGGTCAAAAATAAATAATGAGAGAAATTAGAAAATAATTTGAACTGAGTCATAATTTAAAAACCTGAATATTAGAACTTTAAGATGCAGCATGACAGTACTTAGAAGGAAATATATAAACTGAATATATTAGAAAATAATGACTGAAAATTAATAAGCTAGGTATTTACCTCAAGAGATTAGACAAAAAGAAACACAATAAAATTAAAGAGAATAGAAGGAAAGAAATAATAAAGATAGAGGACAGCTAACGAAGAAGAACCAACAAAGCTAAAAGTTTCTCCTTTGAAAAGACTAACAAAATTGACAAAACTTTGATGATATTATTCAGGAAAAAAAGAACAAATAACAAATATCAGAAGTAAAAAAGAGAACACCACTACTGATTCTGCACACATAAACAAAAAATAAGAGCATATTATTGACAACTTTGTCAATAATTTTGAAAATTTAAATGAAGTAGAAAAAAAATCCTAGAAAAATACAATGTATCAAACTGGCATCAAAAGCAATAAAAAGCAATAGAGGGGCACCTGAGTGGCTCAGTCCGTTAAGCATCTGACTCTTGGTTTCAACTCAGGTCATGATTTCTGGGTGGTGGGATCCAGCCCAGCATTGGGTTCCACACTCAGCAAGGAGTCTGCTTGGGATTCTCTCTCTCCCTCTCACTCCCTTCCCCTTGCCCATGCATGGGCATGCACACGCACACACAAGCTCTCTCTCTCTTTCTAAAATAAATAAATAAATAAATAAATAAATAAATAAATAAATAAATAAA
>NC_058412.1:64485544-64516442 GCF_002201575.2 Neomonachus schauinslandi
AAATAAATAAATAAATAAATAAATAAATAAATAAATAAATAAATAAATAAATAAATAAATAAATAAATCTTTTTTAAAAAGTTTTAAAAACTCAATAGAAAACTCTAAAGTCCTATAACCATTAAAGAAATTAAACCAGTAAAAAAAAAAAAAAAGCCTGCCCAGGCCTAGACAACTTTACTCTTATGTTCTCACAAACTTACAAAGAATAAACAATTTCCATTGTATATAAATTCTTCCAGAGAATAGAAAAATAAGAAATATTGCCCAATTTATTTAATGTGGCTAGCATAATTTTGATACCAAACTTGACAATGACAATATAAGAAAAGATTATTACCAAAAAAATGCTGTGTCAATATTGGTTCAACAACTGTAATAAATGTCTATCACACTAATGCAAGACATTAATAATAGGGAAAATTGTGGGTGGGTGGAGAGGGTATATAGTAACTCTCTAATTTCTGCTCAATTTCTCCAAAAACCAAAGTATATTAATTAAAAATTTTTTAACTGAGAAAAAAAAAAGAAGAAAATATTATAGACCAAACTCACTTACCAGCATACAGATGGAAAAATTCTAATAGAATATTAGCAAACCTAATCTAGCAACATATAAAAGTAATAATAGGTCATGATTAAGGTGTATTTATCCCAAAAATTCATGGTTCGTTTAATATTCAGAAATTAAGTAATGTAATTCACCATGTTAACAAATTAGAGAAAAATCACATGATCATCTCAATAGATGCAGATGAAACACTTAAAAAGATTTAACACCCATTTATGACTAAACCAAATAAAACTCTTAGCAAACAAGGAGCAGAAGGTAATTTCTTTAATCTTTACAAAACATAAAGCAAATATCATACTTAATTTAAATGCTGAAATTTTTCCATTGGAAATCAGAAACAGGACAAGGAAGACTGGCTATCACTGTTTCTAATCAACATTGTAGGGGAGGGCCCATTCATGAAGAAATTTTTAAAAATTAAAAATAAGAAACTAAAGCAGAGGGAAAAAAACCTGTCATTATTTACAGATGATAATGATTTTTATATAAAATCCAAATAAACTTGGAACACCTGGGTGGCTCATTTGGTTAAGCATCTGCCTTTGGCTCAGGTCATGATCCCAGGGTCCTAGGATTGAGTCTTGTGTCAGGCTCCCTGCTCAGCGGGGAGCCTGCTTCTCCCCCTCCCTCTGCAGCTCCCCCTGCTCATGCTCTCTCTCTCTCTGACAAATAAATAAATAATAATTTTTTAAAAATCCAAATAAAATTTAGAACAAAAAGGTTTAGCAAAGTCACTGAAAAATAATGTCCAAAACCTCTATTTCCTCCATATACCAGCAACAAATAGTTACAAAATTTAAGTTTACAAAAGATAGCATTTACAATAGCCTTTGTTTACAATAGCATTAAACATTACCAATAACTTAAGAATAAATCTAATAAAAGATTTCCAACACCGTTATAAAGAAAATCATAAAACTTTGTTCAGAGACATTGAAGGCAACCTAAGTAATGGAGAGGAATAGCAGATTCAAGGAACACCCAGTAGTAAAAATATGTAACTTCTCCCCAAATTTATTTATAGATTCACACAATCTTATCAAAATCAAAAGTTTTCATGGAACTTGACAAACTACTTCTAAAATTTATATTGACATGCAAAAGGCCAAAAGCAATCAAGGCACTTTATTAGTTTCCTAGGGATGATGTATATAACAAAGTACCACAAACTGGATGGCTTAAAACAACAAATTTATTGTCTCATAGTTCAGGTGGCTAGAATTCCAAAATCAAGGTGTTACCAGGTTGATGCATCCTTTGAAACCTATACAGAGAATTCTTCCTTGTCTTTTCTATCTTCCGGTGGTTTCCTGACAATCTTTGGCTTTCCTTGGTTTGCAGCTGCATAACTCCAAGCTCTGCCTTCATGGTCACATAGCATTCTCTCTGTGTCTGTCTTTATATGGCCATCATCTTATAAGAACACCAGTCACATTAGAATGAGGGGTCACCCTACTCCAATATAACCTCATCTTAACTAATTACCCCTGCAATCACTGTATTTCCAAATAAAGTCACATTCTGAGGTTTTAGAGATGTCAACATATCTTTTGTGGGGAGGACACAGTTCAGCTCATAACAGCACTTTTAAAGAGAAAGAACCAAGAGGAAAATTTGTTCTAGTAGACAACAAGACATATTACAAAGCTGTAGTAATCAGGACTGTATGGTGTTGCCACAGGGACAGGAAAGTAGAAGAGTAACAGAGCAGGAGAGCTGAGTAATGTCATTGAAATAGGTTTGTGTGACATTTGACTTGTGACAGAGGTGGCACTGCAGAGCAGTGAGGATGGAATGGACTTTCTAAAAGAAGATACCAGGATAATGAGAAAAATGAAATTGGGCTCCTCTTTTATATCATACACAAAACTCAAATCCAGTGAATTTTAGAAAATACGGGATGATTCTTCTTGACCTTGGACTAGGGAAGGATTTTCTAAACAAGCACTAAAAGTACTCATAATAGAAAAAAAATGACTGATAAATTAAAATTAAAAACTACTTATAAACAACAGTATAGAAAGAGTGGAAATTCAACTCGAAGTGTAGGAAAAGATATTTGCCATGCATATAACTAATAAAGAACTAGTATCCAGAATATAAGAAACTGCTACAAATAACAAGGAAAGGGAAAAGTACACAAGAGAAAAAATGGTGAAAAGATTTGAAAAAGCACTTCACAAAAGAGGAAATTCCAATGACCAATATCATATTTTAAAATGTTTGGTGTCAATGAACAAACATTTCTTCAAAGAAGACATCCAGGTGGTCAACACACACATGAAAAGATGTTCAACATCACTCATCATCAGGGTTATCCAAATCAAAACCACAATGAGATATCACCTCAGACTTGTCAGAATGCCTACAATCAAAAACACAAGAAACAACAAGTGTTGGTGAGGATGTAGAGAAAAGGGAATCTTTGTGCACTGTTGGTGGGAATGCAAACTGGTGCAGCCACTGTGAAAGACAGTATGGATGTTCCTCAAAAAATTAAAAATAGAACTACCCTACAATCCAGGAATTGCACTGCTGGATGTTTACCCAAAGAATACAACAACACTAATTCAAAAGGATATATGCACCCCTATGTTTATTGCAGCATTATTTACAGTAGCCAAATTATGGAAGCACCCAAAGTGTCCATCAATAGATGAATGGGTAAAGATGTGGTTACATATACATAGAATATTATTCAGACATGAAAAAGAATGAAATCTTGCCATTTGCAATGACAGGGATGGAGCTAGAGAGTATAATGCTAAGTGAAATAAGTCAGAAAAAGACAAATATCATATGATTTCACTTATATGTGGCTGGCTCAATCAGTAGAGCATGCAACTCTTGATCTCAGGGTTGTGCGTTCAAGCCCCAAATTGGGTGTAGAGATTACTTAAAAAATAAAGTCTTAAAAAAAAAGAAACAAAACAAATGAACAAAGGAGGAAAAAAGAGGGAGACAAACCAAGAAACAGACTCTTAACTATTTAGAACAAACTGATGGTTACCAGAGGGGAAGCGTATGGGGGGATGGGTGAAATAAGTGATGGGGAATAAGGAGTGCACTTCTTGTGATGAGCCCCAGATGTTCTATGGAAGTGTGAATCACTATGTTATACAAAAGGAGGCATGTAAAGTAGAGCAGATTTGAGCATATAGGTGACAAGTTCCATTTTGTACATTATGATACCAAGGTTCCAGAACATCTCCCACTGCTGATATTTAGCTGACCATTGGAACTAGATCTTGTATATATTTTATAAGTATGTGTTATGGGCTGAATGTTTGTATCTCCCAAAAATTTATTTGTTAAGCACTAATCCCCAATTAAATGATGTTTGGGAGTGGGGTCTTTGGGAGATAATTAGGCTTAGATGAGGCATGAGGATGGGGCACCATGATGGAGTTAGTGTCCTTATAAGAAGAGGAAGAAAGACTGGAGTTTTCTCTCTCCACTATGTGAGGACAAAGCAAGAAGGTGGCTGTCTACAAGCTAAAATGAGATTCTTTACAAGGGAACCAAAGTGGCTGGCATCTTGATCCTGGGCTTCCCACCCTCCAGAACTGTGGGTAATAAATTTTTGTTGCTTAAGCTACTAAGTCTATGGTATTTTTTTACGATAGCCCAAACTGACTAATACAATATGGGAGGGAAAAAGAGAGGGAAAGTCATCTAGTAGAGAAGGTGGGGCTGTAGATATGGATTTGGAGGTCAACCACATACAGCTAACAGTGGATCTCAAGAGATCAGATAAGCCTAAAATTGAATAAAAATAAAGAAAAAGAAGAAAAGATGCTAAGATCAAATCCTTGAGGAACAACTAAAGCTATAGAAGAAAGGATGGGACAAATAATTGTTGGCAGAGAGGTGGGGAAACCAGGAGAATATAATGTAAAGAAGCCAAAAGACAGGGCATCTGGGTGACTAAGTCAGCTAAGCGTCTGACTCTTGGTTTTGGCTCAGGTCATGATCTCAGGATTCTGAGATCAAGATTGAGCCCACCCCACCTCGGGCTCCCCGCTTAGTGCAGAGTCTGCTGGAGATTCTTTCTCCCTCTCCCTCTCCCTCTCCCTCTGCCCCTACCCTGGCACACAGGCACTCTCGCTCTTTCTCTCTCTCTCAATCTCTCCAATAAATAAATAAATAATCTTAAAAGAAGAAGAAGAAGAAGCCAGAACAGGAAAGAGTTTCAGGATTTGGCCAACAGTGGGTTAGAGAACTGAGAGAAAGCGATTGTGCTCAATGACAAACAGAACAATTTTTAGTCACCTTAAACAGAGTGGTTTCAGTGGATTGTTGAGGGCAGAAGTCAGGCTACAAAATTATGGAATTTCTGGATCACCCTAACGCAGAGGAAGTGAATATGGTCCCTTCAAGACCTTTGGTAGTGAAAGGGAAATAACATGAGAGTAGTAAAGTCAGAAGAAAGGGACTTTTTCTAGATGAAGAAGAGTACTATGGTTTTAGAAAGACCACAATGAGGAAATATTAAAGATGCAAGATGGTGTTCAGAGTGGATAAATGAGGGAACAATGTTCTGAGAGATGGAAGAGCACAAGTGCAGGAGCTAGTCTTTGAAAGGAGGAAGAACATACCCTGTTTGAGGCAGAAGAATCTTCAATCTAAAGTGTATAACATGAAATGAAAACTCATCAGAGACCAAAGCATTAATAAAAGAAAAGTAAACTCTCGTGCACTGTTGGTGGGAAGTTAAATTGGTGCAGCCACTGTGGAAAACAGTATGGAGATTCCTCAAAAAATTAAAAATGAGGGCACCTGGGTGGCTCAGATGGTTGAGCGTCTGCCTTCAGCTCAAGTCATGGTCTCCAGGTCCTGGGATTGAGCCCCGCGTCGGGCTCCCAGTTCAGCAGGGAGTCTGCTTCTCCCTCTCCCTCACTTCACCCCTGCTTGTGCTCTCTCTGTCAATGAATAAATTTCAAAAAATTAAAAATGGAACTGCTATGTAGTCCAGAAATTCCACTTCTGGGTATTTATTTAAAGAAAACAAAAACACTAACTCAAAAAGATATATGCACCCTATGTTCACTGCAACATTATTTATAAAAGCCAAGATATGGGAACAACATAAGAGTCCATCAACAGACGAATGGATAAAGAAAATTTGATATAGATATAGAGATAGATCTAGATGGATATAGAGCGAGAGAGAATGAAATATTATTTAGTCATAAGAAAGAATAAAATCTTGCCATTTGTGACAACATGGATGGACCTTGAGGGCATTACTCTAGGTGAAATAAGTCACTTATTAAGTCATAGAAAGACAAATACAGCATGATCTCACTTATACGAAGAATCTTTTAAAAAAAAAAAAAAGACAACCCAGCTCATAGATACATAAAACGGATTGCTTGGTACCAGAGGCAAGGAAGAGTTGGGGAAGGGGGAACAGCATTGGGGAGAAATGAGTGAAGGAAGTCAAAAGGAACAAACTTGCAGTTATAAAATAAGTAAAGAGATAGAATTTACAGCATGATGACTACAGTTAATAATACTATATTGCATAATTGGAAGCTGCTAAGAGTAGATCTTTTAAGAAAGAAAGTATTTTTACTTTTAATGCCTTAAAACGAAGTCCAGTCATTAAGAGAATTGATTCCCCAAATAAAGAATACAGCAGCTATTTAAGGGGAAAAAAATGCAAGGTTACCAAGGTAACAATAAACTTGTTTATGGTGGGCAAAAGCAGACATTTCCTCACATGGTTACCACATGGGCAAGGATCACCCCCTACCTGTAGATGGCAGAAGTTGGGGATGAATATTTTTTTATCAGGGACTTCTCAGTAAGGACTCAGAAAGGTTTCATTGGGGCTCATGTTAGACGTGTTGTTGCTTTGGGTTTGTTTTTACTATGGTCCATGATGTGCTTTCCATGTTGCTCTCAGAATTACAGTCATCTGTAGGCAATGAATGTGTCTGTGATAAAGTGTAGACCTTGAGGAAAATGCAAAATGCTTGAGATGGACAGTGTAGGAAACATGAAAGGGAGTCAGTTGTAGATTGCATTCCAAATATCCCAAAATACCAAAGAGGGTGAAAACAGGAAAGTTATCCAATCCACCCTCATCAGTATGTTTGGAGGGGGAAAATGAGGCCTAGAGAAATGGCTTAATGAAAAGCAAAGTTTGGAACATAGGACTGTCAACCCATAGTCCAGTGTTCTTTATGCCTTACCATATTGCCATGTAAAATCAAAGTTTTCTGGAGCCCAATTCCTTGTGAGTTATGTAATGTGTGCATAGGAATGGAATCCTAGCATGAACAGTAAAATAAGCAGTTCCCATACTTTCAGATGCCAGGTAGGTGTCTTTGATTATCCTTATTCTGGTCTTTGCCAAACTCTCTCGTCTAGGAGAGAAAAAACGGCACACGATATTTCCTTTTTAAATTCCTAAAATAAATTATAAGCACTATAGGGACAAATTTAGAATAAAAAGTTATCTAATAGTATAGGATTTTATAATAAGCTGGTATTTAAAAAATATTTCCTATAGCTTCTTAATTTCTAAATTTAATCAAGAGCTCATTTAGAGTGAGATAAATTAATCTGAGGAACTATTAAAATAAAGGTACTTATTTAATCACAAAATCTATTAAAATATTGAATATTTCTAAATATCTTACTAATATGAAATCATATTACTTAGTTGTTCTGGAAATAAAAAGAAATTTAAGTACAGCTTGAAGACAAGAATAAAAGGGTAGGTTAGAGAAACACTTCATTAATCTTCTACTACATTTTAATCATCCCAGAGAACAGTAAAATGTTGATGTGTGTAAAATAGCCAAATGAAGCTAATCAATTTATACAAAAATGAGAAAGTCATGGAAAATGTCTTTCTATAAAATTGTGGTACTAGTTTTTAAATGATCAGTTTCTGTTTTTAATTATCTTCTAATTTGCAGAACAGGAATCTGAATATATACTCTAGGAAAAATCATAATTAGATAAGGCTCATTTTCTTAAAGTTATCCATGTTAGATCTGAATGTGAAGAGTTGTCAAAAATAATCTCAAGGCAGCTGTTTCCAATTATGCTTATTTTGACAACTGAAAATGAGTAAACAAACTAAAAACAGTTTAATATTTTGACCAATGTAGCTCCTTAATACTAAACAAAATAATTATGCTTTATATTGGTATAAAATTTAAGAAGCATATTTTAATGTTTAAACAGAAAGGAATTATTTTCTTCAATTCTGCAAAAGTTAATTATTATACAAATTCAGGTAGATGATGTACAAAGTATATCTTCATAAACAAAAATTCCAAATCCTCATCAGTAAATGAGATATTCAAATCCACTCAACACAAGCATTCATAAAAGGTTTCCACCATATTTGATATTTGAGGAAAGAGTCAAGTATAATGTCAATACCATTAATAATATAAATATGACTCAGATTTCCTAAATACTCTCCATTCTGCTAAGAGTAGATTCCTACCAACCTTCATTCTTTAAAAACAACAACAAACTTTTTTTTTTTTTAAGATTTTATTTATTTATTTGACAGAGAGAAAGAGAGAGAACACAAGTAGGCAGAGAGGCAGGCAGAGGGAGAGGGAGAAGCAGGCTTCCCGCGGAGCAGGGAGCCCAACGCCGGGCTCGATCCCAGGACCCTGGGATCATGACCTGAGCCGAAGGCAGACGCTTAACAACTGAGCCACCCAGGCGCCCCAACAACAAATTTTTATAGGAATGTCAACTGTTTGGAAGGAATATTTTTTCATATATGGAAACAAAGTATAAGTAATACAGATGAGGCAGAAAGAGGAAAAAGAAACATGAACAAGAGTTGTCAAGCATACAAAAGTCCAAGAATAATACAGTGCAAACAGCACAGGAATCTGGGTTTTCCTCATCTAGACTGCTATGAAATATTGGGGACAGCATTTTATCTTCGTACTTTTTGGTACACAATTGATGGATTGTTGAACGTTACATCTGAAATTAGTGATGTTCTAGAGGTTGGCTAATTGAATAAAAAAAACAAACAAAAAACGATCAAAACATCTTTAAAATTAGGACCCATTCTTCCTTCATTACAAATCTGCATTTTTCTTTGAAGCTTGCATTAAGACCTTTTTATGGAAGAGGGACTTTTCTCCATAGAAAACAAGTAAGGTCTGTACCTCTGAAACAAATAATACATTATATGTTAAAAAAAAAAGAGAGAGAGAGAGAGAAAATAGTAGGAAGGGAAAAATGAAGGGGGGGAAATGAACCATGAGAGACTATGGACTCAGAAACAAACTGAGGGTTCTAGAGGGGAGGGGGTGGGAGGATGGGTTAGCCTGGTGATGGGTATTAAAGAGGGCACGTTCTGCACGGGGCACTGGGTGTTATGCACAAACAATGAATCATGGAACACTACATCAAAAACTAATGATGTAATGTATGGTGATTAACATAATAAAATTAAATTTTAAAAAAAGAAAACAAGTAAGGATTCCAAGGCGGCTTTGATCATATGCATTAGGGCCTATAAAACCCTAGAAGGCCTGCCTGCTCCCAGACACCTGTCCAATTATCCTGACATCATCTGAAATTTCCACTAATTTGTTATATTAGCAGAGTTTCTTTGGGGATAAGGAATTAATTCTAAAAGATTCCTATTGTAAAAGTGCAAAATGTTATTTGATGTTAATATTTTTCAACCAGCTATCTAGCTGTACATGGCTGGGAACAGGTGTGTATAAGGGAAGCAGACCCAATTATTTCAGGGCTATGGATATCCCATCCTTCCTGTGGATGGTAATGATGAGGAAAAGATCCAGAGCATGGGGTACTGCTTAAAGGCAAATATGTGAGGGCTCTGAGGGTGGAGTCCTTAAACAAAGCCATGTGGGAACAGCCATGTTGTACCAGACACTTGGGGATAGTAGGAGAACCATAGAACCACATTTTCCTACTTCACCATTTGATTTCCCATAAGAAGTATTCACAGTATAATAGCATGTTGAACGTTCCAGAAGAAAGCAACAGGTTACAGTACTGTAAGATTTATGCCTTTCCACACTTGATACAATGGGCTGTTTCTTCATATATCTGTGCCTTGCTTTCTGCATTTCTTTTCCTGCTTACCCCAAATTCCTTATCTGCCTAATCCTGCAGCAGCCAGGCATAAAACACAGGACCAGTCAGGACCATTCTACCTGAATGTTAAACAATTCAGACTAAAGGGCAGGAGGAAGCAGAGAGTAGCCATCCTTGTATATTTCTAAAATGAAATGCCATGACTTCCCTTATTGGAAATGTCAAGCCATCCCATGGACTAACATTAGGATCAAAACCAGATGATTATCCTGTTTTTCCCAAGAAAAAATTACACTCTACTTCATTTAAAAGCCAGAATCTAATTTTTATCTTAAAAAAAAAAAAAAAACAGCTCTTTAAAGTAAATATTTCCCCAAAAGAAAACCACCTAATTTACTTGGGTGGAGGGGAGGAAAGGAATAAAAAAGGAAAAGAGAAATAAATTGAGGTTTGTGTGAGGCATAAGTAATTTGAACTCTGGACATGGACATGGATCTTTACCATTAGTAATTGTTCTGCTATTCCGGGGGAGAGCAGAGATGAAGCTAGGGTTGAAAACAATTCAGGATTGACCAGAGATGAAAGCACTAATTCCAGTGCGGGTGGGGGATAGGATTCAAAATACTGGAAAGCTTTGTTTTCCTCACCCTGTGTCTTGGAACCGCCAGATCAGAAGTTGGCAACTCTATATTAAACATCATAACAGCTGGGATGAGGAAACTCTTCACAGAAAGGCCACCCCAAAAGTCAGGAATGAAAAAATGCTAGAGGAATAAACACAACAAAATCCCTCAGGAAAATATATCTGGCCACTGGGTGGGTATCAGCCTTGTGTCATACTTGGTATGCACTGGAATTTTCTTCCTTTAAAATAAAGACTACTTTTCCTTTGAGAAAGTTGCCTGTTTTTTAGGTATTCACCCATCTTTCACAGAGAACTTCAATTCTAAGCATATATTGCTCATAAGGCTTTTTAGGGGAAATGTGAGCCCAATCCCTTAACCTAGAGCTTAAAAACATTACATATAATAGTCACTGGACAAGAAAAAAAGAGGAAATGCTGAACAATTTCTCCTCTTGGGAGAAACAGGTTGGTTTTCTACAATGTCATTGACCCTGAAGGGCATATAAGACTATTTCTACACAAGAGAAGGTTTGCACTAAATTTGGCCCTAAAAGTTCATAGCTTTGCCTTCACATTATTTATTGGCCCTCTTCCCACCCTCTCATGACCTCTTATGCCCATCATGTGGTATGAACACTGAGAACATTTAAAAACTACAAGGTGAGAACCTAACCCATGAGCAGGCACTCAGAAGACCCTGGAAAATAATGTTGAAACACGATCAAAATCAAAGGCAGAAAGAGTATCCAAATAGGCAACAAAAGATTCAGTTCCTTAAATGAGCTTTTTAACATTAAAGAGAAATCCAGAAAAACAAAGATTTCATAATATAATTTGTGCTTTCCCCCCATTGAACAATGAATTTTCTAAGTATATGTAATAAAACACTAGAATGTATTGACTTCAAGTTGCAACATGGGTAGATGTATTTTCTTCTCTATACTAAGGAAGAAATAGATTTCAAGTGTAATACATGACATTTGTGTTAGACTTTTTTTTCTAACTGACTTTAGGGGAATAAGTTACTGGAATATAGCCCCAGAAGACCTCCTCTGGAAACTTTGAAGAATCTAAGCTAGTTATTGGACAGGGCTTCCTGGAAAAACTAGGTGAGAGCTTCTTTAAGCCAGGGACAGGCTACATAGAGTAATATATTTGAACACTGGCTTGGCAGTCAAGCATATTCTGGGTGTGAATTCTGCTTCTACTAGTCACCATATTGGTGATCTCAGGCAAGTTACTTAGCCCCTAGAAGCACAGTTTCTGGGCTATAAAAATGAAGGTAATGCCAACCTCTTCAGCAGGGTTGTTGGAAGAATTAAATGAAGCAATGTAAGTATTGGCAAATGAAATGCAAATAATGATAATAATAGTAATAATAGCTAAAGTGTATCTCATGATTATCAAGTGCCAGGCACTGTTACCCAAAATGCAACTTATTATTACTATACTACTGCTATTACTGCTACTACCATATACATTATTTATCAATATATCCCCAGTACCTAGCACAATGCCTAGCATAACTGGCATTCAGTAAATACTTCTTGAATTGAATTAAATTTCTCAGCATTACTTAGACTCAGACAGGCAAGAAGTGAGCAATCCAGTCAACCAAATGAATTGATTCCATATTCACAATATCTACCAAAAAACATGACTGTCATTTTTCATTGAATTTACTTGTTGGGTTTTTTTTTTAATTTGAGTAAACTATATGGAAATTTGGGTAGCATAGACACTAATATTCATGAATGTCTGCAGAAGATAAAACTACAGACCAATTTTGCTTGTAAATACCCTCAATCATGAGTGACCTTAAAGATATGACATGTAGCATTTTGTCATTTTATTGAGAAGCAAATCTGAACCACACACAATAGGAGACCAATATATGAGGATGAGTCCTAAACATGTGTGTGGTGTGTGCCCCAGGAGAGGGCCCATTGAGAAGGAAGCTTTGCCTTTCACTAGATCATTATCATTGTAGTAACTCTCATAAAGCTGTGGAGGAAAGGGCTTCTTTGTGGAATAATAGTCCCACAAAATCAGCCAACACACAGAGCTATAGTAGTATTCACGGATTTGGGAATTCTAAAAGGACCTGGGACAAATTCCTAGTAGATGTCAAGGATATACCATACAGACTGTGATAACTGTGAGAATTAAAATCAGATCACATAAAAGCTATTCAGTTGGAAGACCAAACAAATTCTCAGAAATTCAGCAAAAAATGCTGGTGCAAACTTTCAAAATCCAGTTCATCTTTAACTTATCATTTTTCTAAGTGGGATATGTTCATGATGTCCTGTTTAATTATCTTCAGAAACTTTTTTAAAAACCTTTAGAAAATTTTCACATTTTCTAAAATAGTACAAGCAATCAAATGCCAAGCTCACCATAATAAAATGTACATACATAAAATATGAAATTGCTTTGCATTGTAACATTAACTTAACCATATTACAGAGTAAATATTATGTCCTTTTAACATCATAAGAGTAAACTAATGGCTCAGAAACAACATGTGTGATCTGACTAAATTAGTGTTACTATGGAAACTTGATATTTTCAATTTCCCAACCCTTAAGGTCAATTTCAACACTGCAATATGCTGTTTTCCATTCTGCTGCTATAGTTCAGGACAATAGAAAAGCATGTTGTAAATCAAAGTTATTAAAGACGCTAAACTAAAACTGGGAAATAAAAGTAGGAAAAACTATATTCTTCTCTTAAAAAGTTCAATCCTATGTCATCTATGGTTCATTCCATAACCCAAGTCCTCATCTGGCTTGTCTTTCTTTTTCCCAACAGTTTGCTGGCAGATCCACAAACTCAAAATAAATAGAATTTTTCCACTATCTAATTCTGAATTTGGCAGGGAAACTCAATGATGAATCTATTCCTACCTCAAAAAATGTTTTCTTTTATACATTTCACTCACTCATACTCACTCAAGGCAGTAGACTAGAGAAATAACAACTTTAGTGTCCGTGTGTGTATGTGTGTTGGGACTGGGAAGGGGCTTCTATCAATGTGTCTCAGGAATAAGTCAAAATACAAATCCAATCATAATATCTGAAATTTCAAATAGGAATAATCAGTTTTTCACCACTTCCCCTCTTGGATTCCTTCCAGGCCATCTGAGGAGAAATCTCATAAGGTTTATCACTATGAAGAGGATATTTCTGCATATCCTGAACAAGTAAACACCCCTCACAACGGCGGGTGGTGCTGCAGGCTGATGGCTTCACTTACCCCCTCAGCTTGGTTCTTTAAAATACAAATGCTTCACAGCCTACACAGACTTTTAACTAGCTTACTTGCATAGAACTTACAGTAGTAAAATAATTTAAACAATAATTTTTATTATTTCCTTCCCCAGGGACAGGTAAGTGAAGGGTTATTGCTATCTAGACAGCTTTCCCTACTCATTTTTTCTTACTTTTTCAAGTTAAACTTAATCCCAGTCACTCTCTACCTACCAAGTCTACCTTCTATTCCAAACCTTTTCAAAAAGTCTTAAAAGCTCATTCACTTTAATTTGGAATTAATGCCAGGGAAGTGACACAACATGAACCACCCTGTTCGTTTCAGGTAGGTGCCTAGAAACAATGTATAACTTCTATTTGGAAAGAGACAAACCTGGGTTATACATGGACTTTTACTGTGGAATCTGTTAGCATTTCTTTTTCAAGCATCACCTTCAGTTTATGTGAGGAAACTGTCCCCAGGGCATTATTTTAAGGAGATTTGTGAATTTATACTGCATAATGCCTCCAAATTAATTTTACCAAAGCAATTTTGATCATTTCAGTACCTTACTCAAAAATCCTCAGTGATCCTCTTTCTTTCTCCATTGCCTACAGGCTAAAGTTCTAAAAGGCCCTCAACAATCTGGCAGCAATTAGTGCCTAGGACCTCACTTCCTTCCCTCCCTACACAGACTCTCCCAACCAGGGGAAGGAGCTACGCTTCTTGTCCAGTGGGTTATAATGTGTGCTGTGGACCAGGGAAAGCTATGTACTGTATTCTAGCCTCTTTTTTTCCAATGGGAGTTTTACTGAAGTTATTCTGTTCTTTCTCCACAATTCCACGTTGGTTGTGTTATAAGTGGACCCCTTAGATCATAACTGTGAAGAATGGTATCCACACCTGATGGAGAGGAAAGGACAACCCAGAGATCCTGGACTTGCAGCTGATTTGGACTTTGGATTGTCTCTCTTTAGAAAGAGGTTGTAAATGCATGTAACAGTGTATTGATAGGGAGGAAGATATGTATGGACGTTGAGCAGCCAGAGAAAGACTGTAGAGGACTCTGTGGGTGCCTCCCAAACATATCACCCACTCCTTTCTGTAGAGCAACCATTCTGTTTGAGTGGCAGCAAACCACATCTCCACCACGAATTAGGTGGACCCTAATTTGTCTAAGCTAGTCATTGTTATCCTGTCCCCCTTGAAACAAACATTGGCATAACCCAAACCTAAGTAATTCAGTCGCTGTTATTCTCCTGGCCACTGTGATTGGCTTAAGGATGGTGCAATCCCAGCAAATCTGAGAACTTTTTTCAATGGCTAAAAGAGGCAACTCTCTTCTCCTAGATATGAACAAGGAATCATATAGGCTACATGTGGTAATCAGACTTTAAGATGGCCCCCAATGATTCCAGCCTCCTGATATTCACATTTTTGTATAATACCCCTCTCACTGTGTCCCCAAGTTGGTCTGTATGACCAATAGAATAGGGAAGAAGTGATGGTATATAATTTCTGAGATTATGTTATAAAATACTGGGTTCTTTCTCCTCCTTTTCCCTCTCCTTATCCCTTTCCCCCTCCCCCTCTCTCTCTCATCACTTGCTCTGGGGGAAACCAATTGCTATTTCATGGAAATCCATACATAAGCCCATATGATAAAGAACAGAAGTTTCCACCTAACAGCCATATGAGTGAACTTAGAAGTATATTCTCCAGCCCCAGTGAAGCCTTAGATGACCACAGCCTGGCTGACATCTTGATTGCTGCCTTGTGAGAGATTCTGAGAGATTCTGAGAGATTCTCTGATAAGCCATGCCTAGATTCCTGTCACACAGAAACTATGAGAGAATAAATGTTTATTGCTTAATCCATAAATTTTGAGGTAATTTGTTATGCAGCAATAGATAACTCATACACTTGAGGAATCATCTTGCAACTAGCAAGAACACCAAGGTGAAGATAAAGAGAGGGCTATGAGGGTCACAGAGAAATGTAGCTACAGCCCTAATTAATGCATCCCTGCAGCCCACTTTACCTCTAGTTCTCTTTAGTTACATAGGCCAATAAACAAATGCCCTTTATTTTTAAGCTGGTTTGAGTGAGGTTTCCAATACTTGCAAAGAAAAGTTGGTTAATGCAGAATTTGTTTGAGAGAACTCAATACCTTCAAACGTGACTTCCAAACCACCCTGATCTCCGCCCATTTGCTCATATAGCAGCCCTTTGTCTCTGCGCACTTTATTCTTACCCATTCTTCACCACACTGTTCAAGCCTCATGTTTTCTGATCTGATGACCACTGCAAGAAGGTTTCTAGCAATCTCAGTTCTGATAGTACTTCTGCTGTCACTTCTGTTCATTTGGCACTTGTCATACATTCTCCCATCTTTGATGAGTATATGTTTATCTAGACTGTAACCTCCTTGAAAGTAAGAACCATTTTTATATACTTCTAATTTCTATGGCACTTACCACAGAAGGCACTTGTTAAATATTGCCTTTTTGACTCCATCAGTCAGGATTTCTTACACAAAAGTGAACTACTTGGCTTGGAATCAGAGATCTTCATTCTAGCAGGTCAGATGCCAAGATACCTACTGTAGCAATAGGAAAAAAAAGAAGAAATGAGGGGGTTGCCATTTTGCCGGCCCATATTTTCTCAATTTCATCCCATGCACACACAATAATGAAGGATTTTAAAGATGCTACTTGGTTCCTGACAACATCGTCTCATAAAACTTTCTGCATATTTGAAGAGGATGCCAAGCTGTCCAGGTAAGCCATGGTTATTACATATATTTTTGAAGTATATGTAATATCCATTTTAAACAGCCTGAATTCAGAGTACAACTCCAACCCTTAACAACATTCTGGGCAGCTCCCACAGTTTTGAAATGACTATGTTAAAGACATCCAGTCCAATTTAAATCTTCACTTGCAGCTCCTCCCTTTCTGTAAGTCACACATTTGTGACTAGGGCCTGAAATGCGGAAGGGGACTGATCTTCCCCTTCACTTCTCTCCCCTTTCCTCTAGAGTGGTGGGCTCGAAGGTTGGAGCTTGTAGTAGAAGCAGAGATAGAAAGGGACAAGTATTTGTTTCAGTGCTGCATTGTGTCCTTCTCTTGGCCGATGCTGCTTATGGGCCCCTGGGTGGCAGACATCCCAACACTGGCTCTTCCACGGGGTACGTGTGTGAGGGTTCTTTAGACACTAGTGAGGGACCTCCCTGGGACATGGTCCCCACCTTGCTCTTTTGATACTTCCTCAGTTGCTACCCCTGGCATTACTCTCACAGCCTCTTGTGTAGGGTACTGGCAAGTCAGCTCAAGTCCAGCTACTTTCCACGGAGGCTTCTTGACTCCTGGGAGACCCACACATCACTGCCATGCCACCAGGTAGGTACAGGCTGCTCTGCTGGCTCACTTCTCCCTGCTCCATTATCTTACTTTAAATCTCTGTTCCCTTACTCATACAGCCAACTGAGGTCTGATCATCTGGTTTAATGACTAAGAAATAAGATACCATTATCTTCTTTTCATCCCAATCTCTGCAGATGGTCCTCAGAGCACCCTCAAATGGGGAGCCAGAATATTTTCCACTAGGCCAAAGACTCACAACTTTAACAACATGTCCATCTCCCCTCATCTAGTCAAAAAGTGGATAGGACATGAAGACTGCTTCAGTCTCAGATGATGATGGGCAGGAGGCAGGAAGGAGGTTTCCAGGGGGGAATGGTCAGTTTGTCTGACTCATCAAATCCTGCAGGTTATATCTGGTCCCCGATATTCAGAATAGGTGTACTTTATCCTTAGCTTTGCTCCCAGTTGCCATTGCCCACTCAACACTCTGAAACCCATGGCAAAGAAAGGGAACTTAGAACTTAGTCTGTTGGGAAAAACTAGATTTTTACCTCTGCTTGTCAGCATGAGCTAGCACAATACTATTATGGTAGTCTTAATCCTCCATATTTTCTCACCTGCAATATGAGGATACTATTTACTTGATTGATCAGCTTCATACACGACACAAGCGAAAAACATAGAATCACATTAATTTTTTTCAATATTTATCTTGTGTCTCTGGAAGAGCATTCAGTGGAAAAAATATGCCAGTTTCTTAGCACTGATTTACAATCCCAGCTTGTCATGTATTATGTATAAGGTATTAGGACTCTTGTAAGAATTAAATGTGATCATGCATGAGGAGGGCTTGGCATAGAGCAAGTACTCAATATTATCCATCATTATTATTATCATCTCTGTGACCTTACACAAGTCATTTAAGCTCTCTGAGTCTTCATTTCCTCATTTTTAATTGAGAATAATAATAGAGTTCTGAAGATTCTGTGAAATCATGTTATTTGGAAGCAATTGTAAATTTCTTTGTAAATTTTATATATTGTCTATGAAACAACGACATTGGACCTTTAAAGTATTTTCCTCTTCTAAAATGCTATGCATTTACTATTTGGTATTATGAAGAAGGAAAAGAAAAATGTTCACTTTTCAATAGGGTGTTTTGCAGCAAAAATTGTCTCATTCTACCTATGAACTCACAATTTCCACAGAGTGTAAGAGACTGCTCTTCCCTTCTATCATACTGTCAATTTTTATCTGTTCCCCAAAATATTTTACCTCCTCAATGTGTACATTTCAAGCACCTTCACATAACTTAACATGGAAAGGAAATTACTTAAGAGGCAGTGGAAAACTACCAAAGAATCAGCCAATAAAATTTAGTCATAGGGGTAACTTATTCCAATTCCTAACATCTAAGACACTGGTGGGAAATTTTCTTCCTTCCATCCTACTTTCAAATATGAACACTAATCCCATCACAGAGATATTAACTCCACTTTGGAAATTCCAAATCTTACCATATTCCATTACTGTTGAATAAGGTATAAAGTATATTCAAAAACTAAAGCTTCTTTTTAATCCATTTAATTTACATTCTTTGGCCAATCTGTCAAAAATATCTTGACTGCTCAGCCAACTGAAATTCGAAAGAAACGTAAATCTAAGTGCAGTCTTTAAGTGCGAAATTGAAACAAACCACTATGTCTGCCTTTAAGGCCTAAAATAGTAGTTAATGTATTTTGGCTACTTAAGACATTCAGACTCACAGTTATTTCTAATCATTAAGCTTTGAAATCAAAGATTTTCTTGCCAACAGAATCAACTTCAAGCGAGAAAGTTGGAGCCTCGTTGCAAATTTGCAACCGGCTCTATCTGTCCGTCAAGCAAAATATCTTTTGAACGGTCTGAACGTATTTATATGGCTCTTTACAACGTGAGAAGTGTCTTTTTCGCACACCTTTTATTTAATGTATGAGATTCCTTGGGAGAGAAGCAGAGCAGATAAAGAAACTGTGGTTCAGTGAAGGTCAGTGGCTTACTCAAGGTCACAGAGACTGGTAAAGCAGAAAGCAAAACATGGGTCCTCCTGAGTCACAGCCCAGGGATCCTCCCACCACCACGGGCTGCTTTAGAAACCCATGGACTTATGTAAAATCCTAAGAGAACATCTTGCCTATCACCCTGCCGCTCATAAGCTGAAATCATGTCAGTTAAAATCAGATACTTAAGATCATGTCCAGCACGGAAAGATGGTTACAACACTTCTCATTTGTTCATTCAGTCATTTGAAAACTATTTGTTGAGGACATACGATGTGTCCAGCATTGTGCTGGCACTTGGAATGCAGTTGTGAATAAACCAGACGTGGTTCCTACAGTTTAGTCAGGGAGATAGATACTATTCACATAATCACACAAGAAATTTATCGCTAATAACTAGAAGTAGGTCCAGAATGAGGACAACATGCTTTGAAAGTGTCTAAAGAGACACCTAGCCTCATCTGAAACATTGGGGGTGGTTGGGATAGGAGCAAGGGGTGGGGTAATAAGGAGCATCCTAGGCCATGGAAGGACCCGCCAGGCCAAGAGGTTCACATCCACAGAAGCCCTGAGGCAAGAAGGAAAATCAAACACACTTTATGATAGCAACTTTATTTAAGCAAAGGGAGGAGAGTCTAGCAGGAAATACACCAAATCATTTGTGATGTTTTCTTTTGGAGAGGAATTGGCAATGTTCATTTTCTTATTTATGCTTTATTGAAATGTTCCAAATTTTCTACAATAAAAAAAGAGCTTTGTGATCTTAGGGGAAAGTCAGCCTAAAGAAGTGGGAAGGAGCTGACTAGAATATCTAGCCCCAAAGGTCCCTGTGCGAGAAGGGAAAACAGAGCTCTCTCAGTCACTCCAGGCCAGAAATCCAGGAGCTGAAGTGTGAAGCGGAAAGTAAACAGTACAAGAACATGATTAGCGTTTTGGTGATTTAAAAGGTCCCCAAATACTCAAAATGTATAAAGCTGTGAATGAAAAGGAACAAATGTGTATTGAGCCCTCTTATGGGCCAAGTACTATCCTACACTCTTTATGGCATTTCCTGGGAACAGCAGTGTACAGGTAACAGTGCTTCGTTTCTACAATTTACCCACTGATTGTGTTCCTTTCTCTCACCCTAAACCCTACGAGATGTGTACTATAATCCCATTTCACAAATAAAAATGGAAGTGAGATTTAAAGAGAGGTTAAGTAATTTGCTCAAAGCCAGACATCTATTAGGTCGGAGAGCTTGAATCAAAAGAAAAGTTCTGTTTGACTCCAGAGGACTCCTGTCACCTGCGTAAATGTGATAGAGATTGTTTACATTAAGATTTTCCCATAAGAATTGGGAAAAAGGGGGGCATCTGGGTGGCTCTATCGGTTGAGCGTCTGCCTTCGGCTCAGGTTGTGATCCCGGAGTCCTGGGATCAAGTCCCACATCGGGCTCCTTGCTCAGCGGTCAGCCTGCTTCTCCCTCTGCCTGCTGCTTCCCCTGCTTGTCCTCTCACTTTCTCTCTCTGACAAATAAATAAATAAAATCTTAAAAAAAAAAAGAATTGGGAAAATGTATGATTATGGTTGTTTTGTTGCTGGCCAGAGGACAGGATTGTGCTGGCAGGATGGTAAAGCACAATAGTTCTAAACACTTACATAGTGCCAGGGTCTGTTCTAAGTGCATTAGAAATCTTGCCTAATTTAATTCTCATAACAAGCATATGAGGTAGGTACTATTATTATCCCTAATTTGCAGATAAGGAAACTGAGTCCCAGAAAGTTTAAAAAAAAAACAAGAGTTTGCCCAGTATCACACAGAGCTGTCACTTGAAGCAGGAAAGGTGGATCCAGAATCTGTAGGCCTAACCATCAAGCTACACTTCCTCCCTAAATTCTTCTTTTTTTAAAAAGATTTTATTTATTTGAGAGAGAGAGCGCATGCGTGTAAGCAGGGGGAGGGGCCAAAGGGGAGAGAGAGAACCTCCAGCAGACTCGGCACTGAGCATGGTGCCCAAGCGAGGCTGATGCAGGGCCAGTCTCACCACCTTGAGATCATGACCTCAGTGAAACCAAGAGTCAGAAGCTTAACTGAGCCACCCAGGGGCCCCTCCTTACTAAATTCTTAACTGACTCTCTTGGTTCCCTCTACATGTGAGTAATCTATTTCCAAAACTTCCTTCCATCGGCTAGTTCCAAAGCCAAGTTCCTTTAGAGGCTTGAAGCAGGTAGAAAACCACTTTGACACTGATTGTCTTTTGCCTAAAAGTCTGAGACCTAGCCTGCAGGAAAGTGCCCCTGATTCTCAGAATGAAAACTGAACAATAATGTTGAAGCTCTCATTGCCCAAAAGCAGCTTGCTTTGTAAAAACAAAGTGTCCAGCTTTGGTTCTCAAACTGGGGCATACATCAGAATCACTCACAGGACTTGTTAAAATGCAGATTGCCGGGCCCCACCCCCAGAGGTTCTGACGCAGGAGGTCTGGGGTGGGGCTTAGAATTTGCATTCTAACAAGTTCCCAGGTGAAGCTGATGTTGCTGGTGGGGAGACTTGGAGAACCCTTGGCACAGCCTAGTGGAAGGCAAGACCATTCTGGAAAGCAAGACTCACAGGACTGTCAGCACCTTGCACCTAGCCCTGAAACAGAGTTCTTCCATCCTAGCCCCATCCCATTTTCAATAACCTGATTCCAGAGTAAGAGAATGAGATGAAGAAGAAACCATGCCTCTCAGAACTGCAATGAACCAGGACTGGAAGTGTTTGCTGAAAAACAAAAACTGATTTTTAGGTGGTGGAAGTTTCTTTTTTTTTTTTTTTAATTTTGTTTTATGGTTTCGTTTGGTTTTTATTTGTAAAGTATTCTAATTGCTATGTCATTCAGGTAATTATCTTTAATCTGAAAGTAAAAACAAGACATACCCAAGGTTTTAAATGTTAGAGTTATATTAATCAGCAAACCTGTAGGTTCACCTACAAGTGTACAAAATAAAAATTCCATTTTACTTTTTGAGTTACAAAGGAAGTCCCCAAACCCAAAATGGTGACTTAAGTAACAACCGAGCGCCCTCTGGTGGGAACGAAATTCTCTGTTGTCCAAAGGCTGCAGGAGTGTTTCCCATGCTAAACAATAACTGAGATTTCCATTACTATTTGAATCCTTTGAAATCGGTGAATGCGTTGTGTATTGAGAACAAATATAAAGAAAAAGACTGACCAGAGGAGAGAGATTTTGGAGAGAACCATTGTGAAAACAGAAGGAAGCTAAATTTTAGATGACATTGATCTAAATCAAATCTGTTACTCCTCAAATTTTTACCCACAAGTTTTAGCTCCACTGATGATTCTTGCATGAATCAATTACTGTGATGATGAAAGAAAATATTTTTATTTATATTACAGATTCCAAAGCACCTGAATAACATGTTAATATACATAACTGGGATTCTAGCAAACTCTTGAAATTATCTCAAGTTATAAATAATCTGCTGGTCTCACCTGAAAAGGCCTACAGCTTTTATCGAAGTCATCAGCCTTGTTTCCATTTATTTGACATTTTGTAAAACTATCTTTTGTATTTTGTGGAGTGTCCTGACCCACTGCATGAATACCTCTGAATTCACAGCACATACCTATAGGTTCAGAGCCAGACGTAAGGGATTCAGCTCAGGACGTTTTGAAAATATTAATCAAGGGCGCCTGGGTGGCTCAGTTGGTTAAGCGACTGCCTTCGGCTCAGGTCATGATCCTGGAGGCCCTGGATAGAGTCCCGCATTGGGCTCCCTGCTCGGCAGGGAGTCTGCTTCTCCCTCTGACCCTACCCCCTCTCATGTGCTCTCTCTCATTCTCTCTCTCTCAAATAAATAAATAAAAATAAAATATAAAAAAAAATATTAATCAAGTCCAAGAGGTAATCTCTAGACTTTGCACAGTTGCTAGTAACCACCAACTGGATTATTATAACATGACATCAATGTTTTCTTACCAACCCTTCACCATCAGAAGAGCCGATGAAAATTTTGAATGAATTGTATTTTTTTATATTTTTTTAAGATTTTATTTATTTATTTATTTGTCAGAGAGATAGCGCACAAGCAGGGGGAGCGGCAGGCAGAGGGAGAAGCAGGCTCCTCTCTGAGGAAGGAGCCCAAAGCAGGACTCGATCCCAGGATCCTGGGATCATGACCTGAGCCAAAGGCAGATGCTTAACTGACTGAGCCACCTAGGCATCCCGAATGAATTATATTTTTGAACATGGTAACTGAATTAGACTTATATTTTGCATTTCCTTCCTTTTAGAATTCTAATAATAGTGGCTAGTATTTGATGAATGCAAACTGTGTGCTATTCACAACCTTACTGGATGAATATTCTTGCTATTTTCTTTTTCCAGATCAGGAAACTCAGACTTACTGTGGTTGGAACACTCATCCAAGTACACAGCTAATAAAAAGCACAGCAGAAACTTAAAGCCAAGAATTCTTTTTTTTTTTTAAGACTTTATTTATTTGACAGAGAGAGACAGCGAGAGCAGGAACACAAGCAGGGGGAGTAGGAGAGGGAGAAGCAGGCTTCCAGCAGAGCAGGGAGCCCAAAGCAGGACTCTGGGATCATGACCTGAGCTGAAGGCAGACGCTTAAAAACTGACCACCTAGGTGCCCTAAAGCCAAGAATTCTTAACTACAGTCTTAACCAGTAGGGCACACTACCTCCACCCCACCACACCACACACACACCACGCCGCCCCCCGCCCCCGCCTTTTTTTAAATCTCTTTGCCTGTAACAAAGAAAAAGACAAGTAGGGACAGAAGTAGTCTTCTCTTTGAGGGTGTCCCTACTACTCTTATCACACATTATCTTTATAAACCTGTTTCTCTATTAGACTCCTTTATATCTATGAGTCAGCACCATCTTCTCAATCCCTTATAATCTAAACATTTATAACCTTTGGCCTGAGCCACACTCTCAAATGCAATGAATTACCCAATCTTTTTCACTTTCAGTCCCCTCCTCTCCATTCCCGTATCTAGCATGGTGCAGTGTCCCGACTCTTCTATCTGGCTTCAATCTCTCCACCTCTATTTTGTCTCATGCAATACCTCAGATCATTCTTCCCAAAGCATGACTCTGCTAGCATCTTTGCCCAATGCAAAACCCAATGCCCATTATGCACAGAACCCGAAGGCCGTTCATGACCAGGCTCCAAACCACCACTCTAGCCGCATCCCCCCATCAGGGTTTAGCAAACTCTTTAGTCAAAAACAGGAAGTCTCAGTTGTTCTCAAACAATATCCCGAAAGTGTCCATGTCTTCGCTTAGACATTTCCCTCCCATCATATCCTTAAATGTGAATCTTACCATTCCTTCAGGGCCTTGATCAAATACCACCTTCTTTATGATTCCATCTTTCCCGATTCTGCAAACTAGACATTATTTCTGCTCCTCTGAGTTTTATTTCTACTTCCTCTGTGCCATTTATTATTTCTGGCCTTGTGTTATAGGACAAATCTATGTGGGTGGTTGACAAGTAACTCAAACTTTGCATGACCAAAATTGACATCATCATCTCTCCCATTCTAAACCTTTCAGAAACCTGGGAGTCATCCTGAATCCTCCTCCCTCATCCTCATCCCTTACAGTAAATCAGGGACCAGATTTCGTACTCCCTGAACATCTCTCACATTTTGCTCCCACTTAGTACTCTTATAATGCCCTGGTTTATATCCAACCTCATCGATCATAGAACTATAGCAATTAGTGTCAACTCTGTTCTTGTATATGATCTTACTTACATCCTCACATTCATCCTCCACATCACCATAAAAAATATCTCTTGGAAATTCAAAACTCCACACCACTCCCCTGCTTAACTCCATCTATAGTTCTCCACTGCCTATAGAGTATAGTCTAAGATCCACAGCAGAGAAGCTTCCATCCTCTACTCTGCATCCTACTACTTTCCACCATCACTTTACAGTCAAGTAACAGCAAACTGATTCCAGTTCCCTGAACACACTGCTATTTTACACTTCTCTGCCCTTTTTCTGCCTGGATTAACCTTCCCTTCAGGCTCCTTTTGCAGGGCTTCTGTGTTGTATTACTCTTGGGGGTCCCATTCTCACGGAATACAATTTGTTGTGCCAGCAATAGCCCCTGTCACCCTCAGTCCCTCTTCTGTACTTAATGAAGTCATACCTGTTGTTTTGGTTCGGTTCAAAATTCATCTCTCCCAGAAGCTTCCCTGGACTTCTTCAGGAGTCTGTGCCCATGGCTTCAATGATTGCATCTTGCCATATTTTTAAAAAAATCATCTGGTTATGTGTTTGCGTCTCCCATTATCAGTTTTGAGGGCAAAGACCATGACTTATTTATCTCTTTATCAGGAGCTCTGACTCCAGCCAGTGCCTCACACATTCAATAAATTTTGGTTAAACTGAAGTATTATGTTCATGCCATTTCACTTGTAGGAGTGTGACTTGCTAGAGAGGAGGAATCCTGGCTTATAGTATGTATTTTTACATTCTAATAGTCATCATATACAAAGCTGACTGAGTATCAGAATATCTTGGAGAGCTTTTTTTAAATCCAAGTTACTTGGAATTAAGCATATTACAAAGGTGGTATATCACATCATGGTATGGGGGGAAGGGTGACAATAGCAACCATTTCTCCAAAAGTGTTAATTTTCACAACATATATATGATATAATGTGATTAATAGTTTGATAATTTGACTGTGATTGGGAGCTAATGCTGAGTGAGGAGAGAAAATGTGTATGTGACATAGCCACTTCACTGGAATGGCTGGCTACTCTGTTGGCATATCCAATATTTATTTACTTGAGTATACGTTTGCTCTTATGTTAACTTTGGTATTTGTGATGTGTGCTGTAGGCAACAAAATTGCCAGGTCAAGGCCAAAGATGAAAGAGGAAAATGAGGCTCTGGGGTGAGTGGAATGTAAAGAAAATGAAGTCTGTTTTGTCAGTTTTAATATAATTTATTATTTTTAGCATCTAATAACTAAATACACTTATACTCAAAATTCCTTTATTATTGACATCCCTGCAGCAAAAATAACTTGGTTATTGCCAATCTAAAACTCTCTAACCCCTAATTTCCTTTTTCTACTGAAACAATTGTTTTGATAACATACTTTACATAGTGAAAATATCTTAGGAATGATGCTATTGAGTTATAGCAGAATAGATTATATTTTTTAAAATGGCATTGGGACAACTAGCTGACCAAATGGAGCTTAGACTAGAGAAGAAGAAAATCATTAAAAAAACATGAACATGACCAAACCTGAATTCATCTTTTTTTCCCAAATCTGATTTTCTTCACACCTTTCTAAGAGAGGTGCAGTTGCTCACACCTCTCGAAAACAGGCATACTATGTTATATGTAACTCTTTTCATGCCTTTTCCCCAATATCCAATGTATCACCTAGTCTTGTCGATTCTACCTCCTAAGCATCTTGTGAATCTTTCCACTCTTCTCCAATGAACTCCCAACACCCCAGTTTAGACCTCCATCATCTCCTAGCTGGATTTCTACAGTAGTCTCCTAAGGAGTCCACCTCCCTATATTCTTGTGCTTTTCCAGTGCATTCTTACAAACCACGTATCAGCCAGAAGAAACAGAGGTGGAAAAACACATCAAATAAATGTAGAAGCATGAACAAAATTATCAAGGCAGAACTCAGCATGGCTCTTTAGGGTACTGAAAATGGTTTGTACGGCTGAAGTCCCCTCTTCTCACAGATACTCAAACTTCCATGAAGTTCCTATGCCAGCCCTTTCTGTTTTTCCTCTCTCTAGGACATCTTTTCAAAAACTGGAAAAATGAATTTACATCATCCTGTATTCTTCCTACTCTGTTTTTTATGATATGCAGAATTTTCTGCCCTAAGTTTCACAAATAATTTCTTTCAAAGTATTGTCTGCATCTATTTTGAAACTCACAAACCAAGTATTTATTGTTTTCTTTCTTGTAGCAACCTTTTCTAGGGGCAGTGAGAATCCAACACTCAGGTTACTTCCTGAGTGTGTGAGTGTGTAGAATAGGAAAAAATATTGGAAAAGAAGAATTAGTTAGTATCTCAAAATGTAATCTGACTATATTTGCATGCCTCCTTGTAAATTTCTCAAGAGAAGACAGTCTTTCATATTATCTGAATTCCCCCATAACATATTGCTAATGAATTTATATTAAGTCAAGTCTTCATGGCCATTTTCCCCTATTCTTCATAAGTAAGTAAAATAACAAATGTGAAAACAGCATAGTACCTATACCCAACAGACTCAATTAAAGTTATTGTTGAAAATGAACCCTGGGGCACCTGGGTGGCTCTGTCAGTTAAACATCTGCCTTCAGCTCAGGTCATGAACCCGGGGTCCTGGGATGAAGCCCCACATCAGGCTCCCTGCTCATTGGGGAGTCTGCTTCTCCCTCTACCCCTCCTCCCGCTCATGCTCTCTCCCTGTCTCTCTCAAATAAATAAAGTAAATCTTTAAAAAAAAAAAAAGAATTAAAAAAAAAGAAAAGAAAATGAACCCTAATACTCTAAGTACCATTTCTGAATTTACTTCTTCATCAAAAGGGCTAACGATTTGTGCATATGATGTGGAGAACAAAGGCAAAAGGAAATGTAGATAAAACTAAATTTCTTTATAACCCGAAGCCCATAGACAAATACTGAGACAGTCAGAATATGACATTCCTCCAGGAACTCCAAATCTTAATGTTAATGCTTTGCTAGAGGGAAAAACAACTTTAGCTTGACAACAGCTAGGCCTCCAGGATCCTGTGAGTTTTCTTTGGCATATGAAAGTCCTTTTGGAAACTTCCTTTGTCTTCACCTCCCCCAGTTCCAAAGTATATAATCAGTTGCTCCTCACAATCCCAGGGCAGCTCTTTCTGCCCCCACCCCCGCCCGCCTCCTGTCCCGTGCTATAATAAAATCACCTTTTTGCACCAAAAATGTCTCAAGAATTCTTTCTTGGCCGTTGGCTCCGAATCCCAACATTTCCACATCATACAGAATTCAAGGTTTGAATGAAATATACCTTCCTAACAATTAAAGCAACCAAACTTCATGAGAGATAAAAACTCAAATTAAAATTTTCCATAAGAAAATATTGGGAGGATGAGAAGAGTTAAATTTTGATGGAGAAAGTGAAGCAAACCAAGCTATGAGCAATTAAACTAAGCTATGTTTCTAAGGCCAAAACCAAATTAAAAGAGGCCTAATGAGAACTAGGTTGCAGCCTAAAAGAAATCTCAAATGCCCTCTTCACCCTGGTATTGATGTAGGAAATGGTTGGGGTTCAGAGCCGACAGCCAAGAAAGCATTCTTGAGATGTCTTTGGTGCAAAAAGGTGGTTTTATTAAAGCACAGGGACAGAACCTGTGGGCAGAAAGAGCTGCACTGGAGTCATGGGCACTGGCTGATTATATACTTCCAAGTTGGGAGGGGGTTAGGGAGACCCTAAATCTCTAAGGAATTTTGGAGGTAAGGTTTCCTGGACCTTGAGGGGGCTGTTGTTAGGAATATTACTAGCTATTGTTAGGTTATTACTGTCTAGTAAAACCTTAGTCATGAGAACTTTCCAGTGTATATCGGTGGGTCACATGCTAGGCGGGGATGATTGCCAACATATATCTTGGGGGGTAGAGAGAAAGGAAGTTTCCAGAGGAATTTTTATATGTTAAAGTAGACTCACAGGATCCTGGGGGTTGGGCTAAGATTGCCTTTTGCCCTTAGCAAAGTATTAATATTGAGGCTGAGTTCCTAGAAGAATGTCACTCTGCCTGTTTCAAGGACTTGCCATTGGACTGTAGGCAGTAGGGAAATTTAATTTTTTGTTTTGCCATCGTTTCCCATATCAGTATTGCCTTGCCAGGAGACCATGGGAGTCTGTATTTAAAGGGCAAAAATGTGCAGGCATTTGCTACAGAAATTGCTATTTTCTTACATAATGGTACATGTTCCATAAATGTTTAGTGGTAATGAGAATGATGCATAGTGCAAGCAGGAAAAAAGACACAGGGATTGTTGAAAGGAAGAAAAAATGCAAATGCAGATACCCAAATGGAATTTTTATGAATTTATTAATTTTTGAAAGTTTTATGAAAGAAGCGCCTGGGTGGCTCAGTCGTTAAGTGTCTGCCTTCGGCTCAGGTCATGATCCCAGGGTTCTAGAATCGAGCCCCACATCGGGTCCCTGCTCAGCGGGAAGCCTGCTTCTCCCTCTCCCACTCCCCCTGCTTGTGTTCCTGCTCTTGCTATCTCTCTCTCTCTGTCAAATAAATAAATAAAATCTTAAAAAAAAAAGGAAGTTTTATGAAAGAATGAAAAAGACAACAAAATATTAAAGCTAATATTACTGCTCAGCTTCAAAGCCTGCTCCTCTCTCAAAAGACTGATCCAATGAAAATATTTCAAGAAAATGTAAACATTTCAAAAATCTTGAACATCATCTCTTTAAAAGAGAACAAAGCTGTGAGAAGCTAAAGGCTTGTGATTTTAATGATAATGGAAAGCTACTTTGCACACAATAGTCTGTTCTTGGCAATGGCTCAGGCCTGTCTGCAAAGCCACCTGTTTCATATCCAAGACATAGTAAGTAGATTTTAATACAAAACCTTAAGTGATTCCACGACATTCTAAATTTGGATTGATACCATCATCTTATACAATGAGCCAAAACTCAAATGTATGGATTGCTTCTCTCCTCATCAAACTTTTGTGTTAGTTGTCAAAGAGAGAAGGAGAAAACTGGGTAAGGGATGGTTTTACATTCTTCCTGAGCAAACATTAGTCAGCCAATTTCAAAATCAGATCAAGGACATAATTATTCTGTTAAGAAAACACAGAACAAATTTAAGAAGCAAGAGAACATGTTAATATGGCCTGAAATTCCCACTAGCATAATCGACCAAAAACAAGTCCAAAAATCTCCTCCAAATTTTAATCCATGTTAATTATAAATGACAAATATAGTTAATATAAACCATAATAGTCTGAACTAATTTGACTGAGCATGCAAGGCAGCACTGGCAAGGTCAGGCTTTTGTGCTCAATTAACTGTTCATTCAAGCTGACTTTAAAGAAGCTGTTTTGTGAGAAGGAACAATGATTCCACTATCCTAGGAACAACTAACTGACATGAAAATTTAAACAATCTAATGCAGGTTGCATTTAGTTAGAAGTCTAAGTACACAACCCATGCAAAAGTCTACTTGTAAATTGATTCTATTCATCACAATTCTGTAACACTTTTTCTGAGCCAATTTGGGACAATGAATTGAAGGCATCAGGAGTGTGGTCAGTACAGGAAAATCCATCTACCAGGGAAAATGACAATGACTAGTGGTGGTAGAAGAAACAAATAACCATAATGGTGATTGGAGGTATCCTGACACATAGGGGGACACCCACAGACTAAGGATCTGGATACTGAACTCTAGCTGTTAAAAGGTTTAAAAAAATTAAGGATAATCCCCTCATTGGGGCAGATCTCTTTCTGATTCTCTTTTATTGGAATGGAGGAAAATTTCAGTACACCAAAAAACAAAGATAGGCTGAAGGGGTTTTCACAATCCCTACCTAATTCTTGTCCAAACATGTAGCAGCAAGTATTCTCCATACATTACCTAACCTGCTCCTACCCTCTCCCTGCAGGTGGGAGTTTTCAGTTATCCAAATGACCCAGAACTTCAAAACGGCTCAGGTCACTTGGTTCCTGGGGAAGGTACAGAAGAAATGCCTGCTATCTATACCAGCAAGGCTGGGTGCCCATTCCAAAGGACAGAACTGTTCTAACCCCTGTTACTGCTTTCCTCAGAGCAGAAAATAATGAGCCAGTGTTCAATCCAGTCACAGCTTTTTCTTTCTTTTTCTTTCTTTCTTCTTTCTTTCTTTCTTTCTTTCTTTCTTTCTTTCTTTCTCTTTCTTTCTTTCTTTCTTTCTTTCTTTCTTTCTTTCTTTCTTTCT